>NW_026871240.1:215000-515000 GCF_028564815.1 Eubalaena glacialis
TTTTGCCTCCATTAGGTTTCCTAAACACTAGTGTTTTAAAGAACAGGTTAAAAAGAAAATCTTATGTGATTTTTTTTATAATGTGTTTATTCTTTATCTTATCCTAGTGACTAAAATCTTCTCCATGGCTGAACCCCAAATAATATTCCTTTACGTGCTAAGTGGTATCTAGAGAGTGGGATAGGTTTAATAAATACCCTAATCCTAACGTGTACCCTAAACCTAACCCATACCCTAACCCTAACGCGTACCCTAACCCTAACCAAAACCCTAACCCGAACAAGTATGCTAATCCTAACCCGTACCCTAAACCAATCCCTAACCCTAAAACTAACCCTAACCCTAACCCTAACCCTAACCCATAACTTACGCCGTACCCTCACGCGTACCCTAACCCGTACCCTAAGCCGTACCCTAACCCTAACCCTAACCCTAACCCATACGCTACGCCGCACCCTCACCCGTACCCTAACCCGTTTCCTAAGCCGTACCCTAACCCTAACCCTAACCCTAACCTCTCCCCTACGCCGTACCCTATCCCATACCCTAAGCGGTACCCTAAACGTAACACTAACCCTAAACCTAACCCTAACCCCTACCCTATGCCGTACCCTCACCCATAACCTATCCCATATCCTAAGCCGTACCCTAACCCTAACACTAACCCTAACCCTAAACCTAACCCCTACACTACGCCGTACCCTCACCCGTACCCTATCCCATACCCTAAGCCGTACCCTAACCCTAACCCTAACCCTAACCTATACACTACGCCGTACCCTCACCCGTACCCTAACCCGTACCCTAAGCCGTACCCTAACCCTAACCCTAACCCTAACCCTAACCCATACCCTACGCCGTACCCTAAACCGTACCCTAACCCGTATTCTAAGCCGTACCCTAACCATAACCAATACCCTACACAGTACCCTCACCCGTACCCTCACCCGTACCCTAAGCCATACCCTAACCCTAACTCTAACCCTAACCTATACACTACGCCATACCCTCACCCGTACCCTAACCCGTACCCTAAGCCGTACCCTAACCCTAACCCTAACCCTAAACTATACCCTACGCCGTAACCTCACCCATACCCTAACCCGTACCCTAAGCCGTACCCTAACCCTAACCCTAACCCTAACCCTAACACTAACCCATAGCGTACGCCATACCCTAACACGTACCCTAACCCGTATCCTAAGCCGTACCCTAACCCTAACCAATACCCTACGCAGTATCCTCACCCATACCCTCACCCGTACCCTAAGCCGTACCCTAACCCTAACCCTAACCCTAAACCTAACCCTAACCCCTACCCCATGCCATACCCTCACCTGTACCCTCTCCCATAACCTAAGCCGTACCATAACCCTAACACTAACTCTAACCCTAACCCATAACCTACGCCGTACCCTCACCCGTACCCTAAGCCGTACCCTAACCCTAACCCTAACCCTAACCCTAACCCATAACCTACGCCGTACCCTCACCCGTACCCTAACACGTACCCTAAGACGTACCGTAACCCTAACCCTAACACTAACCCTAACCCTAACCCACACTCTACGCCGTACCCTAACCCGTACCCTAACACGTATCCTAAGCCGTACCCTAACCCTAACCAATACCCTACGCAGTACCCTCACCCATACCCTCACCCGTACCCTAAGCCATACCCTAACCATAACCCTAACCCTAACCCTAACCCCTACCCTACGCCGTACCCTCACCCGTACCCTATCCCATACCCTAAGCCGTACCCTAACCCTAACACTAACCCTAACCCTAAACCTAACCCTAAACTACCCTTGATTGCTTTTGCCTCTATTAGATTTCCTAAGCACTAGTGTTTTAAGGAACAGGTTAACAAGAAAATCCTAATGTGATTTTTTTATAATGTGTTTATTCTTTATCTTATCCTAGTGACTAAAATCTTCTCCATGGCTGGATCCCTAATAATATTCCTTTACGTGCTAAGTGGTATCTAGAGAGTGGGATAGGTTTAATAAATACCCTAATCCTAACGTGTACCCTAACCCTAACCCATACCCTAACCTTAACGCGTATCCTAACCCTAACCCAAAACCTAACCCTAACACGTACGCTAATCCTAACCCGTACCCTAAACCAATCCCTAACCCTAAAACTAACCCTAACCCTAACCCTAACCCTAACCCATAACCTACGCCGTACCCTCACGCGTACCCTAACCTGTACCCTAAGCCGTACCCTAACCCTAACCCTAACCCTAACCCATACGCTACGCCGCACCCTCACCCGTACCCTAACCCGTATCCTAAGCCGTACCCTAACCCTAACCCTAACCCTAACCTCTCCCCTACGCCGTACCCTATCCCATACCCTAAGCGGTACCCTAAACGTAACACTAACCCTAAACCTAACCCTAACCCCTACCCTACGCCGTACCCTCACCCATAACCTATCCCATACCCTAAGCCGTACCCTAACCCTAACACTAACCCTAACCCTAAACCTAACCCCTACACTACGCCGTACCCTCACCCGTACCCTATCCCATACCCTAAGCCGTACCCTAACCCTAACCCTAACCCTAACCTATACACTACGCCGTACCCTCACCCGTACCCTAACCCGTACCCTAAGCCGTACCCTAACCCTAACCCTAACCCTAACCCTAACCCTAACCCATACCCTACGCCGTACCCTAAACCGTACCCTAACCCGTATTCTAAGCCGTACCCTATCCATAACCAATACCCTACACAGTACCCTCACCCGTACCCTCACCCGTACCCTAAGCCATACCCTAACCCTAACCCTAACCCTAAACTATACCCTACGCCGTAACCTCACCCATACCCTAACCCGTACCCTAAGCCGTACCCTAACCCTAACCCTAACCCTAACCCTAACCCTAACCCATAGCGTACGCCATACCCTAACACATACCCTAACCCGTATCCTAAGCCGTACCCTAACCCTAACCAATACCCTACGCAGTATCCTCACCCATACCCTCACCCGTACCCTAAGCCGTACCCTAACCCTAACCCTAACCCTAAACCTAACCCTAACCCCTACCCCATGCCATACCCTCACCTGTACCCTATCCCATAACCTAAGCCGTACCATAACCCTAACACTAACTCTAACCCTAACCCATAACCTACGCCGTACCCTCACCCGTACCCTAAGCCGTACCCTAACCCTAACCCTAACCCTAACCCTAACCCATAACCTACGCCGTACCCTCACCCGTACCCTAACACGTACCCTAAGACGTACCGTAACCCTAACCCTAACACTAACCCTAACCCTAACCCACACTCTACGCCGTACCCTAACCCGTACCCTAACACGTATCCTAAGCCGTACCCTAACCCTAACCAATACCCTACGCAGTACCCTCACCCGTACCCTCACCCGTACCCTAAGCAATACCCTAACCATAACCCTAACCGTAACCCTAACCCCTACCCTACGCCGTACCCTCACCCGTACCCTATCCCATACCCTAAGCCGTACCCTAACCCTAACACTAACCCTAACCCTAACCCTAACCCTAAACTACCCTTGATTGCTTTTGCCTCTATTAGATTTCCTAAGCACTAGTGTTTTAAGGAACAGGTTAAAAAGAAAATCCTAATGTGATTTTTTTATAATGTGTTTATTCTTTATCTTATCCTAGTGACTAAAATCTTCTCCATGGCTGGATCCCTAATAATATTCCTTTACGTGCTAAGTGGTATCTAGAGAGTGGGATACGTTTAATAAATACCCTAATCCTAACGTGTACCCTAACCCTAACCCATACCCTAACCTTAACGCGTACCCTAACCCTAACCCCAAACCTAACCCTAACACGTACGCTAATCCTAACCCGTACCCTAAACCAATCCCTAACCCTAAAACTAACACTAACCCTAACCCTAACCTTAAACCTTACCCTACGCCGTACCCTCACCCGTACCCTAACCCGTACCCTAAGACGTACCCTAACCCTAACCCTAACCCATACGCTACGCCATAACCTCACCCGTACCCTAACCCGTATCCTAAGCCGTACCCTAACCCTAACCCTAACCCTTACCCTAACCCTAACCCATACCCTCCGCCATACCCTAACCCATACCCTAACCCGTATCCTAAGCCATATCCTAACCCTAACCAATACCCTACGCAGTACCCTCACCAGTACCCTCACCCGTACCCTAAGCCGTACCCTAACCCCAACCCTAACCCTAACTCTAACCCTAACCCCTACCCTACGCCGTACCCTCACCCGTACCCTATCCCATATGCTAAGCCGTACCCTAACCCTAACACTAACACTAACCCTAACCCTAACCCTAACCCATACCTTACGCCGTACACTCACCCGTAACCTAACCCGTACCCTAAGCCGTACCCTAACCCTAACCCTAACCTATACACTACGCCGTACCCTCACCCGTACCCTAACCCGTACCCTAAGCCGTACCCTAACTCTAACCCTAACCCTAACCCTAACCCTTACCCATACCCTGCGCCGTACCCTAACCCATACAATAACCTGTATCCTAAGCCTTAACCTAACCCTAACCAATGACCTACACAGTACCCTCACCCGTACCCTAAGCCATACCCTAACCCTAACCCTAACACTAACCCTAACCCTAAACCCTACCCTATGCCGTACCCTCACCCATACCCTATCCCATACCCTAAGCCGTACCCTAACCCTAACACTAACCCTAACCCTAACCCTAAACCTAAACTACCCTTGACTGCTTTTGCCTCCATTAGATTTCCTAAGCACTAGTGTTTTAAGGAACAGGTTAAAAAGAAAATCCTAATGTGATTTTTTTATAATGTGATTATTCTTTATCTTATCCTAGTGACGAAAATATTCTCCATGGCTGGACCCTAAATAATATTCCTTTACGTGCTAAGTGGTATCTAGAGAGTGGGATAGGTTTAATAAATACCCTAATCCTAACGCGTACCCTAACCCTAACCCTAACGCGTAACCTAACCCTAACCCAAACCCTAACCGTAACACGTACGCTAATCCTAACCCGTACCCTAAACCAATCCCTAACCCTAAAACTAACCCTAACCCTAACCCTAACCCTAACCCATACGCTACGCCGTACCCTCACCCATACCCTAACCCGTATCTTAAGCCGTACCCTAACCCTAAACCTAACCCTAACCTCTACCCTACGCCGTACCCTCACCCGTACCCTAACCCGTACCCAAAGCCTTACCCTAACCCTAACCCTAACCCTCACCCATACCCAACGCCGTAACCTAACCCATATCCTAACCCGTATCCTAAGCCGTACCCTAACACTAACCTATAACCTACGCAGTACCCTCACCAGTAACCTCACCCGTATCCTAAGCCCTACCCTAACCCTAACCCTAACCCTAACCCTAAACTACCCTTTACTGCTTTTGCCTCCATTAGATTTCCTAAACACTAGTGTTTTAAGGAACAGGTTAAAAAGAAAACCTTATGTGATTTTTTTATAATGTGTTTATTCTTTATCTTATCCTAGTGACTAAAATCTTCTCCATGGCTGAACCCCAAATAATATTCCTTTACGTGCTAAGTGGTATCTAGAGAGTGGGATAGGTTTAATAAATACCCTAATCCTAACGTGTACCCTAAACTTAACCCATACCCTAACCCTAACGCGTACCGTAACCCTAACCAAAACCCTAACCCGAACAAGTATGCTAATCCTAACCCGTACCCTAAATCAATCCCTAACCCTAAAACTAACCCTAACCCTAACCCTAACCCTAACCCATAACCTACGCCGTACCCTCACCCGTACCCTAACCCGTATCCTAAGCCGTACCCTAACCCTAACCCTAACCCTAACCGCTACCCTACGCCGTACCCTATCCCATACCCTAAGCGGAACCCTAAACCTAACACTAACCCTAAACCTAACCCTAACCCCTACCCTACGCCGTACCCTCACCCGTAACCTATCCCATACCCTAAGCCGTTCCCTAACCCTAACACTAACCATAACCCTAAACCTAACCCCTACCCTACGCCGTACCCTCACCCGTACCCTAACCCGTATTCTAAGCCGTACCCTAACCATAACCAATACCCTACACAGTACCCTCACCCGTACCCTCTCCCGTACCCTAAGCCATACCCTAACCCTAACCCTAACCCTAACCTATACACTACACCATACCCTCACCCGTACCCTAACCCGTACCCTAAGCCGTACCCTAACCCTAACCCTAACCCTAAACCATACGCTACGCCGTACCCTCACCCGTACCCTAACCCGTATCCTAAGCCGTACCCTAACCCTAACCCTAACCCTAAACTATACCCTACGCCGTAACCTCACCCGTACCCTAACCCGTACCCTAAGCCGTACCCTAACCCTAACCCTAACCCTAACCCTAACCCTAACCCATACCGTACGCCATACCCTAACACCTACCCTAACCCGTAATCTAAGCCGTACCCTAACCCTAACCAATGCCCTACGCAGTATCCTCACCCATAACCTCACCCGTACCCTAAGCCGTACCCTAACCCTAACCCTAACCCTAAACCTAACCCTAACCCCTACACTATGCCATACCCTCACCTGTACCCTATTCCATAACCTAAGCCGTACCATAACCCTAACACTAACCCTAACCCTAACCCATAACCTACGCCGTACCCTCACCCGTACCCTAACCCGTATCCTAAGCCGTACCCTAACCCTAACCCTAACCCTAACCCTAACCCATAACCTACGCCGTACCCTCACCCGTACCCTAACACATACCCTAAGACGTACCGTAACCCTAACCCTAACACTAACCCTAACCCTAACCCACACTCTACGCCGTACCCTAACCCGTACCCTAACACGTATCCTAAGCCGTACCCAAACCCTAACCAATACCCTACGCAGTACCCTCACCCGTACCCTCACCTGTACCCTAAGCCATACCCTAACCCTAACCCTAACCCTAACCCCTACCCTACGCCGTACCCTCACCCGTACCCTATCCGATACGCTAAGCCATACCCTAACCCTAACACTAACACTAACCCTAACCCTAACCCTAACCCATACCCTAACCCTAACGCGTACCCTAACCCTAACCCAAAACCTAACCCTAACACGTACGCTAATCCTAACCCGTACCCTAAACCAAACCCTAACCGTAAAACTAACCCTAACCCTTACCCTACGCCGTACCCTCACCCGTACCCTAACCCGTAGCCTAAGACGTACCCTAACCCTAACCCTAACCCATACGCTACGCCGTACCCTCACCCGTACCCTAACCCGTATCCTAAGCTGTACCCTAACCCTAACCCTAACCCTAACCCTAACCCTAACCCATACCCTACGCCATACCCTAACCCGTACCCTAACCCGTATCCTAAGCCATATCCTAACCCTAACCAATACCCTACGCAGTACCCTCACCCGTACCCTCACCCGTACCCTAAGCTGTACCCTAACCCCAACCCTAACCCTAACTCTAACCCTAACCCCTACCCTACGCCGTACCCTCACCCGTACCCTATCCCATACGCTAAGCCGTACCCTAACCCTAACACTAACACTAACCCTAACCCTAACCCTAACCCATACCCTACGCCTTACCCTCACCCGTAACCTAACCCGTACCCTAAGCCGTACCCTAACCCTAACCCTAACCTATACACTACGCCGTACCCTCACCTGTACCCTAACCCGTACCCTAAGCCGTACCCTAACTCTAACCCTAACCCTAACCCTAACCCTTACCCATACCCTGCGCCGTACCCTAACCCATACAATAACCTGTATCCTAAGCCTTAACCTAACCCTAACCAATGACCTACACAGTACCCTCACCCGTACCCTAAGCCATACCCTAACCCTAACCCTAACACTAACCCTAACCCTAAACCCTACCCTATGCCGTACCCTCACCCATACCCTATCCCATACCCTAAGACGTACCCTAACCCTAACACTAACCCTAACCCTAACCTTAACCCTAAACTACCGTTGACTGCTTTTGCCTCCATTAGATTTCCTAAGCAATAGTGTTTTAAGGAACAGGTTAAAAAGAAAATCCTAATGTGATTTTTTTATAATGTGTTTATTCTTTATCTTATCCTAGTGACTAAAAGCTTCTCCATGGCTGGACCCCAAATAATATTCCTTTACGTGCTAAGTGGTATCTAGAGAGTGGGATAGGTTTAATAAATACCCTAATCCTAACGTGTACCCTAACCCTAACCCATACCCTAACCCTAATGCGTACCCTAACCCTAACCCAAACCCTAACCCTAACACGTACGCTAATCCTAACCCGTACCCTAAACCAATCCCTAACCCTAAAACTAACCCTAACCCTAACCCATACGCTACGCCGTACCCTCACCCATACCCTAACCCGTATCCTAAGTCGTACCCTAATCCTAAACCTAACCCTAACCTCTACCCTACGCCGTACCCTCACCCGTACCCTAACCCGTACCCAAAGCCTTACCCTAACCCTAACCCTAACCCTCACCCATACCCAACGCCGTAACGTAACCCATATCCTAACCCGTATCCTAAGCCGTACCCTAACCCTAACCAATAACCTACTCAGTACCCTCACCAGTACCCTCACCCGTATCCTAAGCCCTACCCTAACCCTAACCCTAACCCTAACCCTAAACTACCCTTTACTGCTTTTGCCTCCATTAGATTTCCTAAACACTAGTGTTTTAAGGAACAGGTTAAAAAGAAAACCTTATGTGATTTTTTTATAATGTGTTCATTCTTTATCTTATCCTAGTGACTAAAATCTTCTCCATGGCTGAACCCCAAATAATATTCCTTTACGTGCTAAGTGGTATCTAGAGAGTGGGATAGGTTTAATAAATACCCTAATCCTAAAGTGTACCCTAAACCTAACCCATACCCTAAACCTAACGCGTACCCTAACCCTAACGAAAACCCTAACCCGAACACGTATGCTAATCCTAACCCGTACCCTAAACCAATCCCTAACCCTAAAACTAACCCTAACCCTAACCCTAACCCTAACCCATAACCTACACCGTACCCTCACCCGTACCCTAACCCGTACCCTAAGCCGTACCCTAACCCTAACCCTAACCCTAAACCATACGCTATGCCATACCCTCACCTGTACCCTATCCCATAACCTAAGCCGTACCCTAACCCTAACCCTAACCCATACGCTACGCCGTACCTTCACCCGTACCCTAACCCGTATCCTAAGCCGTACCCTAACCCTAACCCTAACCCTAACCCTAACCCTAAACCTAACCCTAACCCATACCCTACGCCATACCCTAACCCGTACCCTAACCTGTATCCTAAGCCGTATCCTAACCCTAACCAATACCCTACGCAGTACCCTCACCCGTACCCTCACCCGTACCCTAAGCTGTACCCTAACCCTAACACTAACCCTAACCTATACACTACGCCATACCCTCACCCGTACCCTAACCCGTACCCTAAGCCGTACCCTAACCCTAACCCTAACCTTAAACTATACCTTACGCCGTAACCTCACCCGTACCCTAACCCGTACCCTAAGCCGTACCCTAACCCTAACCCTAACCCTAAACCTAACCCTAACCCATAGCGTACGCCATACCCTAACACGTACCCTAACCCGTATCCTAAGCCGTACCCCAACCCTAACCAATACCCTACGCAGTATCCTCACCCATACCCTCACCCGTACCCTAAGGCGTACCCTAACCCTAACCCTAACCCTAAACCTAACCCTAACCCCTACCCTATGCCATACCCTCACCTGTACCCTATCCCATAACCTAAGCCGTACCATAACCCTAACACTAACCCTAACCCTAACCCATAACCTACGCCGTACCCTAACCCGTACCCTAACACGTATCCTAAGACGTACCCTAACCCTAACCAATACCCTACGCAGTACCCTCTCCCGTACCCTCACCCGTACCCTAAGCCATACCCTAACCCTAACCCTAACCCTAACACTAACCCCTACCCTACGCCGTACCCTCACCCGTACCCTAACCCGTATCCTAAGCCGTACCCTAACCCTAACCCTAACCCTAAACTATACCCTACGCCGTAATCTCACCCGTACCCTAACCCCTACCCTAAGCCGTACCCTAACCCTAACCCTAACCCTAACCCTAACCCTAACCCTAAACCCTACCCTATGCCATACCCTCACCTGTACCCTATCCCATAACCTAAGCCGTACCATAACCCTAACACTAACCCTAACCCTAACCCATAACCTACGCCGTACCCTCACCCGTACCCTAACCCGTATCCTAAGACGTACCGTAACCCTAACCAATACCCTACGCAGTATCCTCACCCATACCCTCACCCGTACCCTAAGCCGTACCCTAACCCTAACCCTAACCCTAACCCTAACCCATACCCTATGCCATACCCTCACCTGTACCCTATCCCATAACCTAAGCCGTACCCTAACTCTAACCCTAACTGTAACCCTAACCCATACGCTACGCCGTACCTTCACCCGTACCCTAAGCCGTATCCTAAGCCGTACCCTAACCCTAACCCTAACCCTAACCCTAACCCTAACCCTAACCCATACCCTACGCCATAACCTAACCCGTACCCTAACCGTATCCTAAGCCGTATCCTAACCCTAACCAATACCCTACGCAGTACCCTCACCCGTACCCTCACCCGTACCCTAAGCCGTACCCTAACCCCAACCCTAACCCTAACTCTAACCCTAACCCCTACCCTACGCCGTACCCTCACCCGTACCCTATCCCATACGCTAAGCCGTACCCTAACCCTAACACTAACACTAACCCTAACCCTAACCCTAACCCTAAACCATACCCTATGCCGTACCCTCACCCGTAACCTAACCCGTACCCTAAGCCGTACCCTAACCCTAACCAATACCCTACGCAGTATCCTCACCCATACCCTCACCCGTACCCTAAGGCGTACCCTAACCCTAACCCTAACCCTAAACCTAACCCTAAACCCTACCCTATGCCATACCCTCACCTGTACCCTATCCCATAACCTAAGCCGTACCATAACCCTAACACTAACCCTAACCCTAACCCATAACCTACGCCGTACCCTCACCCGTACCCTAACCCGTATCCTAAGCCGTCCCCTAACCCTAACCCTAACCCTAACCCTAACCCATAACCTACGCCGTACCCTCACCCGTACCCTAACACGTACCCTAAGACGTACCGTAACTCTAACCCTAACACTAACCCTATCCCTAACACACACTCTACGCCGTACCCTAACCCGTACCCTAACACGTATCCTAAGCCGTACCCTAACCCTAACCAATACCCTACGCAGTACCCTCACCTGTACCCTCACCCGTACCCTAAGCCATACCCTAACCATAACCCTAACCCTAACCCTAACCCCTACCCTACGCCGTACCCTCACCCGTACCCTATCCCATACCCTAAGCCGTACCCTAACCCTAACACTAACCCTAACCCTAACCCTAACCCTAAACTACCCTTGATTGCTTTTACCTCTATTAGATTTCCTAAGCACTAGTGTTTTAAGGAACAGGTTAAAAAGAAAATCCTAATGTGATTTTTTTATAATGTGTTTATTCTTTATCTTATCCTAGTGACTAAAATCTTCTCCATGGCTGGATCCCTAATAATATTCCTTTACGTGCTAAGTGGTATCTAGAGAGTGGGATAGGTTTAATAAATACCCTAATCCTAACGTGTACCCTAACCCTAACCCATAACCTAACCCTAACGCGTACCCTAACCCTAACCCAAAACCTAACCCTAACACGTACGCTAATCCTAACCCGTACCCTAAACCAAACCCTAACCCTAAAACTAACCCTAACCCTAACCCTAACCCTAACTCTTACCCTACGCCGTACCCTCACCCGTACCCTAACCCGTAGCCTAAGACGTACCCTAACCCTAACCCTAACCCATACGCTACGCCGTACCCTCACCCGTACCCTAACCCGTATCCTAAGCCGTACCCTAACCCTAACCCTAACCCTAACCCTAACCCTAAACCATACCCTACGCCATACCCTAACCCGTACCCTAACCCGTATCCTAAGCCATATCCTAACCCTAACCAATACCCTACGCAGTACCCTCACCCGTACCCTCACCCGTACCCTAAGCCGTACCCTAACCCCAACCCTAACCCTAACCCTAACCCTAACCCTAACCCTTACCCATACCCTGCGCCGTACCCTAACCCATACAATAACCGGTATCCTAAGCCTTAACCTAACCCTCACCAATGACCTACACAGTACCCTCACCCGTAACCTAAGCCATACCCTAACCCTAACCCTAACACTAACCCTAACCCTAACCCATAACCTACACCGTACCGTCACCCGTACCCTAACCCGTACCCTAAGCCGTACCCTAACCCTAACCAATACCCTATGCAGTATCCTCACCCATACCCTCACCCGTACCCTAAGCCGTACCCTAACCCTAACCCTAACCCTAACCCTAACCCTAAACCCTACCCTATGCCATACCCTCACCTGTACCCTATCCCATAACCTAAGCCGTACCATAACCCTAACACTAACCCTAACCCTAACCCATAACCTACGCCGTACCCTCACCCGTACCCTAACCCGTATCCTAAGACGTACCGTAACCCTAACCAATACCCTACGCAGTATCCTCACCCATACACTCACCCGTACCCTAAGCCGTACCCTAACCCTAACCCTAACCCTAACCCTAACCCATACCCTATGCCATACCCTCACCTGTACCCTATCCCATAACCTAAGCCGTACCCTAACCCTAACCCTAACCCTAACCCTAACCCATACGCTACGCCGTACCTTCACCCGTACCCTAACCCGTATCCTAAGCCGTACCCTAACCCTAACCCTAACCCTAACCCTAACCCTAAACCTAACCCTAACCCATACCCTACGCCATACCCTAACCCGTACCCTAACCTGTATCCTAAGCCGTATCCTAACCCTAACCAATACCCTACGCAGTACCCTCACCCGTACCCTCACCCGTACCCTAAGCTGTACCCTAACCCTAACACTAACCCTAACCTATACACTACGCCATACCCTCACCCGTACCCTAACCCGTACCCTAAGCCGTACCCTAACCCTAACCCTAACCTTAAACTATACCCTACGCCGTAACCTCACCCGTACCCTAACCCGTACCCTAAGCCGTACCCTAACCCTAACCCTAACCCTAAACCTAACCCTAACCCATAGCGTACGCCATACCCTAACACGTACCCTAACCCGTATCCTAAGCCGTACCCCAACCCTAACCAATACCCTACGCAGTATCCTCACCCATACCCTCACCCGTACCCTAAGGCGTACCCTAACCCTAACCCTAACCCTAAACCTAACCCTAACCCCTACCCTATGCCATACCCTCACCTGTACCCTATCCCATAACCTAAGCCGTACCATAACCCTAACACTAACCCTAACCCTAACCCATAACCTACGCCGTACCCTCACCCGTACCCTAACCCGTATCCTAAGCCGTACCCTAACCCTAACCCTAACCGTAACCCTAACCCTAACCCTAACCCATACCCTACGCCGTACCCTAACCCGTACCCTAACACGTATCCTAAGCCGTACCCTAACCCAAACCAATACCCTACGCAGTACCCTCACCCGTACCCTCACCCGTACCCTAAGCCATACCCTAACCCTAACCCTAAGACTACCCCTAACCCTAACCCTAACCCTAAACTACCCTTGATTGCTTTTGCCTCTATTAGATTTCCTAAGCACTAGTGTTTTAAGGAACAGGTTAAAAAGAAAATCCTAATGTGATTTTTTTATAATGTGTTTATTCTTTATCTTATCCTAGTGACTAAAATCTTCTCCATGGCTGGATCCCTAATAATATTCCTTTACGTGCTAAGTGGTATCTAGAGAGTGGGATAGGTTTAATAAATACCCTAATCCTAACGTGTACCCTAACCCTAAACCATACCCTAACCCTAACGCGTACCCTAACCCTAACCCAAAACCTAACCCTAACACGTACGCTAATCCTAACCCGTACCCTAAACCAATCCCTAACCCTAAAACTAACCCTAACCCTAACCCTAACCCTAACCCTTACCCTACGCCGTACCCTCACCCGTACCCTCACCCGTACCCTAAAACGTACCCTAACCCTAACCCTAACCCATACGCTACGCCGTACCCTCACCCGTACCCTAACCCGTATCCTAAGCCGTACCCTAACCCTAACCCTAACCGTAACCCTAACCCTAACCCATACCCTACGCCATACCCTAACCCGTACCCTAACCCGTATCCTAAGCCGTATCCTAACCCTAACCAATACCCTACGCAGTACCCTCACCCGTACCCTCACCCGTACCCTAAGCCGTACCCTAACCCCAACCCTAACCCTAACTCTAACCCTAACCCCTACCCTACGCCGTACCCTCACCCGTACCCTATCCCATACGCTAAGCCGTACCCTAACCCTAACAGTAACACTAACCCTAACCCTAACCCTAACCCATACCCTATGCCGTACTCTCACCCGTAACCTAACCCGTACCCTAAGCCGTACCCTAACCCTAACCCTAACCTATACACTACGCCGTACCCTCACCCGTACCCTAACCCGTACCCTAAGCCGTACCCTAACCCTAACCCTAACCCTAAACCATACGCTACGCCGTACCCTCACCCGTACCCTAACCCGTATCCTAAGCCGTACCCTTACCCTAACCCTAACTCTAAACTATACCCTACGCCGTAACCTCACCCGTACCGTAACCCGTACCCTAAGCCGTACCCTAACCCTAACCCTAACCCTAACCCTAACCCATACCGTACGCCATACCCTAACACGTACCCTAACCCGTATCCTAAGCCGTACCCTAACCCTAACCAATAACCTACGCAGTATCCTCACCCATACCCTAACCCGTACCCTAAGCCGTACCCTAACCCTAACCCTAACCCTAACCCTAACCCTAACCCCTACCCTATGCCATACCCTCACCTGTACCCTATCCCATAACCTAAGCCGTACCATAACCCTAACACTAACCCTAACCCTAACCCATAACCTACGCCGTACCCAAACCCGTACCCTAACCCGTATCCTAAGCCGTACCCTAACCCTAACCCTAACCCTAACCCTAACCCATAACCTACGCCGTACCCTCACCCGTACCCTAACACGTAACATAAGACGTACCGTAACCCTAACCCTAACACTAACCCTAACCCTAACCCACACTCTACGCCGTACCCTAACCCGTACCCTAACACGTATCCTAAGCCGTACCCTAACCCTAACCAATACCCTACGCAGTACCCTCACCCGTACCCTCACCCGTACCCTAAGCCATACCCTAACCCTAACCCTAACCCTAACCCTAACCCTAACCCGTACCCTAACCCGTACCCTAAGCCGTACCCTAACCCTAACCCTAACCTATACACTACGCCGTATCCTCACCCGTACCCTAACCCGTACCCTAAGCCGTACCCTAACTCTAACCCTAACCCTAACCCTAACCCTTACCCATACCCTGCGCCGTACCCTAACCCATACAATAACCTGTATCCTAAGCCTTAACCTAACCCTAACCAATGACCTACACAGTACCCTCACCCGTACCCTAAGCCATACCCTAACCCTAACCCTAACACTAACCCTAACCCTAAACCCTACCCTATGCCGTACCCTCACCCATACCCTATCCCATACCCTAAGCCGTACCCTAACCCTAACACTAACCCTAACCCTAACCCTAACCCTAAACTACCCTTGACTGCTTTTGCCTCCATTGGATTTCCTAAGCACTAGTGTTTTAAGGAACAGGTTAAAAAGAAAATCCTAATGTGATTTTTTTATAATGTGTTTATTCTTTATCTTATCCTAGTGACTAAAATCTTTTCCATGGCTGGACCCTAAATAATATTCCTTTACGTGCTAAGTGGTATCTAGAGAGTGGGATAGGTTTAATAAATACCCTAATCCTAACGTGTACCCTAACCCTAACCCACACCCTAACCCTAATGCGTACCCTAACCCTAACCCAAACCCTAACCCTAACACGTACGCTAATCCAAACCCTTACCCTAAACCAATCCCTAACCCTAAAACTAACCCTAACCCTAACCCTAACCCTAACCCATACGCTACGCCGTACCCTCACCCATACCCTAACCCGTATCCTAAGCCGTACCCTAATCCTAAACCTAACCCTAACCTCTGCCCTACGCCGTACCCTCACCCGTACCCTAACCCGTACCCAAAGCCTTACCCTAACCCTAACCCTAACCCTCACCCATACCCAACGCCGTAACCTAACCCATATCCTAACCCGTATCCTAAGCCGTACCCTAACCCTAACCAATAACCTACGCAGTACCCTCACCAGTACCCTCACCCGTATCCTAAGCCCTACCCTAACCCTAACCCTAACCCTAACCCTAAACTACCCTTTACTGCTTTTGCCTCCATTAGATTTCCTAAACTCTAGTGTTTTAAGGAACAGGTTAAAAAGAAAACCTTATGTGATTTTTTTATAATGTGTTTATTCTTTATCTTATCCTAGTGACTAAAATCTTCTCCATGGCTGAACCCCAAATAATATTCCTTTACGTGCTAAGTGGTATCTAGAGAGTGGGATAGGTTTAATAAATACCCTAATCCTAAAGTATACCCTAAACCTAACGCATACCCTAACCCTAACGCGTACCCTAACCCTAACCAAAACCCTAACCCGAACACGTATGCTAATCCTAACCCGTACCCTAAACCAATCCCTAACCCTAAAACTAACCCTAACCCTAAACCTAACCCTAACCCATAACCTACACCGTACCCTCACCCGTACCCTAACCCGTATCCTAAGCCGTACCCTAACCCTAACCCTAACCCTAAACCATACGCTATGCCGTACCCTCACCCGTACCCTAACCCGTATCCTAAGCCGTACCCTAACCCTAACCCTAACCCTAAACTATACCCTACGCCGTAACCTCACCCGTACCCTAACCCGTACCCTAAGCCGTACCCTAACCCTAACCCTAACCCTAACCTATACACTACGCCATACCCTCACTTGTACCCTAACCCGTACCCTAAGCCGTACCCTAAACCTAACCCTAACCCTAACCCTAACCCATACCGTACGCCATACCCTAACATGTACCCTAACCCATATCCTAAGCCGTACCCTAACCCTAACCAATACCCTATGCAGTATCCTCACCCATACCCTCACCCGTACCCTAAGCCGTACCCTAACCCTAACCCTAACCCTAACTCTAAACCCTACCCTATGCCATACCCTCACCTGTACCCTATCCCATATCTTAAGCCGTACCATAACCCTAACACTAACCCTAACCCTAACCCATAACCTACGCCGTACCCTCACCCGTACCCTATCCCATACGCTAAGCCGTACCCTAACCCTAACACTAACACTAACCCTAACCCTAACCCTAACCCTAACCCATACCCTATGCCGTACCCTCACCCATAACCTAACCCGTACCCTAAGCCGTACCCTAACCCTAACCCTAACCTATACACTATGCCGTACCCTCACCCGTGCCCTAACCCGTACCCTAAGCCGTACCCTAACCCTAACCCTAACCCTAAACCATACGCTACGCCGTACCCTCACCCGTACCCTAACCCGTATCCTAAGCCGTACCCTAACCCTAACCCTAATTCTAAACTATACCCTACGCCATAACCTCACCCGTACCCTAACCCGTACCCTAAGCCGTACCCTAACCCTAAACCTAACCCTAACCCTAACCCTAAACCATACCGTACGCCATACCCTAACACGTACCCTAACCCGTATCCTAAGCCGTACCCTAACCCTAACCAATACCCTACGCAGTATCCTCACCCATACCCTAACACGTAACCTAAGCCGTACCCTAACCCTAACCCTAACCCTAACCCCTACCCTACGCCGTACCCTCACCCGTACCCTATCCCATACCCTAAGCCGTACCCTAACCCTAACACTAACCCTAACCCTAACCCTAACCCTAAACTACCCTTGATTGCTTTTGCCTCTATTAGATTTCCTAAGCACTAGTGTTTTAAGGAACAGGTTAAAAAGAAAATCCTAATGTGATTTTTTTATAGTGTGTTTATTCTTTATCTTATCCTAGTGACTAAAATCTTCTCCATGGCTGGATCCCTAATAATATTCCTTTACGTGCTACGTGGTATCTAGAGAGTGGGATAGGTTTAATAAATACCCTAATCCTAACGTGTACCCTAACCCTAACCCATACACTAACCCTAACGCGTACCCTAACCCTAACCCAAAACCTAACCCTAACACGTACGCTAATCCTAACCCGTACCCGAAACCAATCCCTAACCCTAAAACTAACCCTAACCCTAACCCTAACCCTTACCCTACGCCGTACCCTCACCCGTACCCTAACCCGTACCCTAAGACGTACCCTAACCCTAACCCTAACCCATACCCTACACCGTACCCTCACCCGTAACCTAACCCGTACCCTAAGCCGTACCCTAACCCTAACCCTAACCTATACACTACGCCGTACCCTCACCCGTACCCTAACCCGTACCCTAAGCCGTACCCTAACTCTAACCCTAACCCTAACCCTAACCCTTACCCATACCCTGCGCCGTACCCTAACCCATACAATAACCTGTATCCTAAGCCTTAACCTAACCCTAACCAATGACCTACACAGTACCCTCACCCGTACCCTAAGCCATACCCTAACCCTAACCCTAACACTAACCCTAACCCTAACCAACACTCTACGCCGTACCCTAACCCGTACCCTAACACGTATCCTAAGCCGTACCCTAACCCAAACCAATACCCTACGCAGTACCCTCACCCGTACCCTCACCCGTACCCTAAGCCATACCCTAACCCTAACCCTAAGACTACCCCTAACCCTAACCCTAACCCTAAACTACCCTTGATTGCTTTTGCCTCTATTAGATTTCCTAAGCACTAGTGTTTTAAGGAACAGGTTAAAAAGAAAATCCTAATGTGATTTTTTTATAATGTGTTTATTCTTTATCTTATCCTAGTGACTAAAATCTTCTCCATGGCTGGATCCCTAATAATATTCCTTTACGTGCTAAGTGGTATCTAGAGAGTGGGATAGGTTTAATAAATACCCTAATCCTAACGTGTACCCTAACCCTAAACCATACCCTAACCCTAACGCGTACCCTAACCCTAACCCAAAACCTAACCCTAACACGTACGCTAATCCTAACCCGTACCCTAAACCAATCCCTAACCCTAAAACTAACCCTAACCCTAACCCTAACCCTAACCCTTACCCTACGCCGTACCCTCACCCGTACCCTCACCCGTACCCTAAAACGTACCCTAACCCTAACCCTAACCCATACGCTACGCCGTACCCTCACCCGTACCCTAACCCGTATCCTAAGCCGTACCCTAACCCTAACCCTAACCGTAACCCTAACCCTAACCCATACCCTACGCCATACCCTAACCCGTACCCTAACCCGTATCCTAAGCCGTATCCTAACCCTAACCAATACCCTACGCAGTACCCTCACCCGTACCCTCACCCGTACCCTAAGCCGTACCCTAACCCCAACCCTAACCCTAACTCTAACCCTAACCCCTACCCTACGCCGTACCCTCACCCGTACCCTATCCCATACGCTAAGCCGTACCCTAACCCTAACAGTAACACTAACCCTAACCCTAACCCTAACCCATACCCTATGCCGTACTCTCACCCGTAACCTAACCCGTACCCTAAGCCGTACCCTAACCCTAACCCTAACCTATACACTACGCCGTACCCTCACCCGTACCCTAACCCGTACCCTAAGCCGTACCCTAACCCTAACCCTAACCCTAAACCATACGCTACGCCGTACCCTCACCCGTACCCTAACCCGTATCCTAAGCCGTACCCTTACCCTAACCCTAACTCTAAACTATACCCTACGCCGTAACCTCACCCGTACCGTAACCCGTACCCTAAGCCGTACCCTAACCCTAACCCTAACCCTAACCCTAACCCATACCGTACGCCATACCCTAACACGTACCCTAACCCGTATCCTAAGCCGTACCCTAACCCTAACCAATAACCTACGCAGTATCCTCACCCATACCCTAACCCGTACCCTAAGCCGTACCCTAACCCTAACCCTAACCCTAACCCTAACCCTAACCCCTACCCTATGCCATACCCTCACCTGTACCCTATCCCATAACCTAAGCCGTACCATAACCCTAACACTAACCCTAACCCTAACCCATAACCTACGCCGTACCCAAACCCGTACCCTAACCCGTATCCTAAGCCGTACCCTAACCCTAACCCTAACCCTAACCCTAACCCATAACCTACGCCGTACCCTCACCCGTACCCTAACACGTAACATAAGACGTACCGTAACCCTAACCCTAACACTAACCCTAACCCTAACCCACACTCTACGCCGTACCCTAACCCGTACCCTAACACGTATCCTAAGCCGTACCCTAACCCTAACCAATACCCTACGCAGTACCCTCACCCGTACCCTCACCCGTACCCTAAGCCATACCCTAACCCTAACCCTAACCCTAACCCTAACCCTAACCGTACCCTAACCCGTACCCTAAGCCGTACCCTAACCCTAACCCTAACCTATACACTACGCCGTATCCTCACCCGTACCCTAACCCGTACCCTAAGCCGTACCCTAACTCTAACCCTAACCCTAACCCTAACCCTTACCCATACCCTGCGCCGTACCCTAACCCATACAATAACCTGTATCCTAAGCCTTAACCTAACCCTAACCAATGACCTACACAGTACCCTCACCCGTACCCTAAGCCATACCCTAACCCTAACCCTAACACTAACCCTAACCCTAAACCCTACCCTATGCCGTACCCTCACCCATACCCTATCCCATACCCTAAGCCGTACCCTAACCCTAACACTAACCCTAACCCTAACCCTAACCCTAAACTACCCTTGACTGCTTTTGCCTCCATTGGATTTCCTAAGCACTAGTGTTTTAAGGAACAGGTTAAAAAGAAAATCCTAATGTGATTTTTTTATAATGTGTTTATTCTTTATCTTATCCTAGTGACTAAAATCTTTTCCATGGCTGGACCCTAAATAATATTCCTTTACGTGCTAAGTGGTATCTAGAGAGTGGGATAGGTTTAATAAATACCCTAATCCTAACGTGTACCCTAACCCTAACCCACACCCTAACCCTAATGCGTACCCTAACCCTAACCCAAACCCTAACCCTAACACGTACGCTAATCCAAACCCTTACCCTAAACCAATCCCTAACCCTAAAACTAACCCTAACCCTAACCCTAACCCTAACCCATACGCTACGCCGTACCCTCACCCATACCCTAACCCGTATCCTAAGCCGTACCCTAATCCTAAACCTAACCCTAACCTCTGCCCTACGCCGTACCCTCACCCGTACCCTAACCCGTACCCAAAGCCTTACCCTAACCCTAACCCTAACCCTCACCCATACCCAACGCCGTAACCTAACCCATATCCTAACCCGTATCCTAAGCCGTTCCCTAACCCTAACCAATAACCTACGCAGTACCCTCACCAGTACCCTCACCCGTATCCTAAGCCCTACCCTAACCCTAACCCTAACCCTAACCCTAAACTACCCTTTACTGCTTTTGCCTCCATTAGATTTCCTAAACTCTAGTGTTTTAAGGAACAGGTTAAAAAGAAAACCTTATGTGATTTTTTTATAATGTGTTTATTCTTTATCTTATCCTAGTGACTAAAATCTTCTCCATGGCTGAACCCCAAATAATATTCCTTTACGTGCTAAGTGGTATCTAGAGAGTGGGATAGGTTTAATAAATACCCTAATCCTAAAGTGTACCCTAAACCTAACGCATACCCTAACCCTAACGCGTACCCTAACCCTAACCAAAACCCTAACCCGAACACGTATGTTAATCCTAACCCGTACCCTAAACCAATCCCTAACCCTAAAACTAACCCTAACCCTAAACCTAACCCTAACCCATAACCTACACCGTACCCTCACCCGTACCCTAACCCGTATCCTAAGCCGTACCCTAACCCTAACCCTAACCCTAAACCATACGCTATGCCGTACCCTCACCCGTACCCTAACCCGTATCCTAAGCCGTACCCTAACCCTAACCCTAACCCTAAACTATACCCTACGCCGTAACCTCACCCGTACCCTAACCCGTACCCTAAGCCGTACCCTAACCCTAACCCTAACCCTAACCTATACACTACGCCATACCCTCACTTGTACCCTAACCCGTACCCTAAGCCGTACCCTAAACCTAACCCTAACCCTAACCCTAACCCATACCGTACGCCATACCCTAACATGTACCCTAACCCATATCCTAAGCCGTACCCTAACCCTAACCAATACCCTATGCAGTATCCTCACCCATACCCTCACCCGTACCCTAAGCCGTACCCTAACCCTAACCCTAACCCTAACTCTAAACCCTACCCTATGCCATACCCTCACCTGTACCCTATCCCATAACTTAAGCCGTACCATAACCCTAACACTAACCCTAACCCTAACCCATAACCTACGCCGTACCCTCACCCGTACCCTATCCCATACGCTAAGCCGTACCCTAACCCTAACACTAACACTAACCCTAACCCTAACCCTAACCCTAACCCATACCCTATGCCGTACCCTCACCCGTAACCTAACCCGTACCCTAAGCCGTACCCTAACCCTAACCCTAACCTATACACTATGCCGTACCCTCACCCGTACCCTAACCCGTACCTTAAGCCGTACCCTAACTCTAACCCTAACCCTAACCCTAACCCTTACCCATACCCTGCGCCATACCCTAACCCATACAATAACCTGTATCCTAAGCCTTAACCTAACCCTAACCAATGACCTACACGGTACCCTCACCCGTACCCTAAGCCATACCCTAACCCTAACCCTAACACTAACCCTAACCCTAAACCCTACCCTATGCCGTACCCTCACCCATACCCTATCCCATACCCTAAGCTGTACCCTAACCCTAACACTAACCCTAACCCTAACCCTAACCCTAAACTACCCTTGACTGCTTTTGCCTCCATTAGATTTCCTAAGCACTAGTGTTTTAAGGAACAGGTTAAAAAGAAAATCCTAATGTGATTTTTTTATAATGTGTTTATTCTTTATCTTATCCTAGTGACGAAAATCTTCTCCATGGCTGGACCCTAAATAATATTCCTTTACGTGCTAAGTGGTATCTAGAGAGTGGGATAGGTTTAATAAATACCCTAATCCTAACGTGTACCCTAACCCTAACCCACACCCTAACCCTAATGCGTACCCTAACCCTAACCCAAACCCTAACCCTAACACGTACGCTAATCCTAACCTGTACCCTAAACCAAGCCCTAACCCTAAAACTAACCCTAACCCTAACACTAACCCTAACCCATACGCTACGCCGTACCCTCACCCATACCCTAAACCGTATCCTAAGCCGTACCCTAACCCTAAACCTAACCCTAACCTCTACCCTACGCCGTACCCTCACCCGTACCCTAACCCGTACCCAAAGCCTTACCCTAACCCTAACCCTAACCCTCACCCATACCCAACGCCATAACCTAACCCATATCCTAACCCGTATCCTAAGCCATACCCTAACCCTAACCAATAACCTACGCAGTACCCTCACCAGTACCCTCACCCGTATCCTAAGCCCTACCCTAACCCTAACCCTAACCCTAACCCTAAACTACCCTTTACTGCTTTTGCCTCCATTAGATTTCCTAAACACTAGTGTTTTAAGGAACAGGTTAAAAAGAAAACCTTATGTGATTTTTTTATAATGTGTTTATTCTTTATCTTATCCTAGTGACTAAAAACTTCTCCATGGCTGAACCCCAAATAATATTCCTTTACGTGCTAAGTGGTATCTAGAGAGTGGGATAGGTTTAATAAATACCCTAATCCTAAAGTGTACCCTAAACCTAACCCATACCCTAACCCTAACGCGTACCCTAACCCTAACCAAAACACTAACCCGAACAAGTATGCTAATCCTAACCCGTACCCTAAACCAATCCCTAACCCTAAAACTAAACCTAACCCTAACCCTAACCCTAACCCATAACCTACGCCGTACCCTCACCCGTACCCTAACCCGTACCCTAAGCCGTACCCTAACCCTAACCCTAACCCTAAACCATACGCTACGCCGTACCCTCACCCGTACCCTAACCCGTATCCTAAGCCGTACCCTAACCCTAACCCTAATTCTAAACTATACCCTACGCCGTAACCTCACCCGTACCCTAACCCGTACCCTAAGCCGTACCCTAACCCTAAACCTAAACCTAACCCTAACCCTAACCCATACCGTACGCCATACCCTAACACATACCCTAACCCGTATCCTAAGCCGTACCCTAACCCTAACCAATACCCTACGCAGTATCCTCACCCATACCCTAACCCGTAACCTAAGCCGTACCCTAACCCTAACCCTAACCCTAACCCCTACCCTACGCCGTACCCTCACCCGTACCCTATCCCATACCCTAAGCCGTACCCTAACCCTAACACTAACCCTAACCCTAACCCTAACCCTAAACTACCCTTGATTGCTTTTGCCTCTATTAGATTTCCTAAGCACTAGTGTTTTAAGGAACAGGTTAAAAAGAAAATCCTAATGTGATTTTTTTATAGTGTGTTTATTCTTTATCTTATCCTAGTGACTAAAATCTTCTCCATGGCTGGATCCCTAATAATATTCCTTTACGTGCTACGTGGTATCTAGAGAGTGGGATAGGTTTAATAAATACCCTAATCCTAACGTGTACCCTAACCCTAACCCATACACTAACCCTAACGCGTACCCTAACCCTAACCCAAAACCTAACCCTAACACGTACGCTAATCCTAACCCGTACCCGAAACCAATCCCTAACCCTAAAACTAACCCTAACCCTAACCCTAACCCTTACCCTACGCCGTACCCTCACCCGTACCCTAACCCGTACCCTAAGACGTACCCTAACCCTAACCCTAACCCATACCCTACACCGTACCCTCACCCGTAACCTAACCCGTACCCTAAGCCGTACCCTAACCCTAACCCTAACCTATACACTACGCCGTACCCTCACCCGTACCCTAACCCGTACCCTAAGCCGTACCCTAACTCTAACCCTAACCCTAACCCTAACCCTTACCCATACCCTGCGCCGTACCCTAACCCATACAATAACCTGTATCCTAAGCCTTAACCTAACCCTAACCAATGACCTACACAGTACCCTCACCCGTACCCTAAGCCATACCCTAACCCTAACCCTAACACTAACCCTAACCCTAACCAACACTCTACGCCGTACCCTAACCCGTACCCTAACACGTATCCTAAGCCGTACCCTAACCCAAACCAATACCCTACGCAGTACCCTCACCCGTACCCTCACCCGTACCCTAAGCCATACCCTAACCCTAACCCTAAGACTACCCCTAACCCTAACCCTAACCCTAAACTACCCTTGATTGCTTTTGCCTCTATTAGATTTCCTAAGCACTAGTGTTTTAAGGAACAGGTTAAAAAGAAAATCCTAATGTGATTTTTTTATAATGTGTTTATTCTTTATCTTATCCTAGTGACTAAAATCTTCTCCATGGCTGGATCCCTAATAATATTCCTTTACGTGCTAAGTGGTATCTAGAGAGTGGGATAGGTTTAATAAATACCCTAATCCTAACGTGTACCCTAACCCTAAACCATACCCTAACCCTAACGCGTACCCTAACCCTAACCCAAAACCTAACCCTAACACGTACGCTAATCCTAACCCGTACCCTAAACCAATCCCTAACCCTAAAACTAACCCTAACCCTAACCCTAACCCTAACCCTTACCCTACGCCGTACCCTCACCCGTACCCTCACCCGTACCCTAAGACGTACCCTAACCCTAACCCTAACCCATACGCTACGCCGTACCCTCACCCGTACCCTAACCCGTATCCTAAGCCGTACCCTAACCCTAACCCTAACCGTAACCCTAACCCTAACCCATACCCTACGCCATACCCTAACCCCTACCCTAACCCGTATCCTAAGCCGTATCCTAACCCTAACCAATACCCTACGCAGTACCCTCACCCGTACCCTCACCCGTACCCTAAGCCGTACCCTAACCCCAACCCTAACCCTAACTCTAACCCTAACCCCTACCCTACGCCGTACCCTCACCCGTACCCTATCCCATACGCTAAGCCGTACCCTAACCCTAATAGTAACACTAACCCTAACCCTAACCCTAACCCATACCCTACGCCGTACTCTCACCCGTAACTTAACCCGTACCCTAAGCCGTACCCTAACCCTAACCCTAACCTATACACTACGCCGTACCCTCACCCGTACCCTAACCCGTACCCTAAGCCGTACCCTAACTCTAACCCTAACCCTAACCCTAACCCTTACCCATACCCTGTGCCGTAACATAACCCATACAGTAACCTGTATCCTAAGCCTTAACTTAACCCTATCCAATGACCTACACAGTACCCTCACCCGTACCTTAAGCCATACCCTAACCCTAACCCTAACACTAACCCTAACCCTAAACCCTACCCTATGCCGTACCCTCACCCATACCCTATCCCATACCCTAAGCCGTACCCTAACCCTAACACTAACCCTAACCCTAACCCTAACCCTAAACTACCCTTGACTGCTTTTGCCTCCATTAGATTTCCTAAGCACTAGTGTTTTAAGGAACAGGTTAAAAAGAAAATCCTAATGTGATTTTTTTATAATGTGTTTATTCTTTATCTTATCCTAGTGACGAAAATCTTCTCCATGGCTGGACCCCAAATAATAAACCTTTACGTGCTAAGTGGTATCTAGAGAGTGGGATAGGTTTAATAAATAACCTAATCCTAACGTGTACCCTAACCCTAACCCACACCCTAACCCTAATGCGTACCCTAACCCTAACCCAAACCCTAACCCTAACACGTACGCTAATCCTAACCCGTACCCTAAACCAATCCCTAACCCTAAAACTAACCCTAACCCTAACCCTAACCCTAACCCATACGCTACGCCGTACCCTCACCCATACCCTAACCCGTATCCTAAGCCGTACCCTAACCCTAAACCTAACCCTAACCTCTACCCTACGCCGTACCCTCACCCGTACCCTAACCCGTACCCAAAGCCTTACCCTAACCCTAACCCTAACCCTCACCCATACCCAACGCCGTAACCTAAACCATATCCTAACCCGTATCCTAAGCCGTACCCTAACCCTAACCAATAACCTACGCAGTACCCTCACCAGTACCCTCACCCGTATCCTAAGCCCTACCCTAACCCTAACCCTAACCCTAACCCTAAACTACCCTTTACTGCTTTTGCCTCCATTAGATTTCCTAAACACTAGTGTTTTAAGGAACAGGTTAAAAAGAAAATCCTCATGTGATTTTTTTATAATGTGTTTATTCTTTATCTTATCCTAGTGACTAAAATCTTCTCCATGGCTGGATCCCTAATAACATTCCTTTACGTGCTAAGTGGTATCTAGAGAGTGGGATAGGTTTAATAAATACCCTAATCCTAACGTGTACCCTAACACTAACCTATACCCTAACCCTAACGCGTACCCTAACCCTAACCCAAAACCTAATCCTAACACGTACGCTAATCCTAACCCGTACCCTAAACCAATCCCTAACCCTAAAACTAACCCTAACCCTAACCCTAACCCATACGCTACGCCGTACCCTCACCCGTAACCTAACCCGTATCCTAAGCCGTACCCTAACCCTAACCCTAACCCTAAACCTAACCCATACCCTACGCCATACCCTAACCCGTACCCTAACCCGTATCCTAAGCCGTATCCTAACCCTAACCAATACCCTACGCAGTACCCTCACCCGTACCCTCACCCGTACCCTAAGCCGTACCCTAACCCTAACCCTAACCTATACACTACGCCATACCCTCACCCGTACCCTAACCCGTACCCTAAGCCGTACCCTAACCCTAACCCTAACCCTAAACCATACGCTACGCCGTACCCTCACCCGTACCCTAACCCGTATCCTAAGCCGTACCCTAACCCTAACCCTAACCCTAAACTATACCCTACGCCGTAACCTCACCCATACCCTAACCCGTATCCTAAGCCGTACCCTAACCCTAACCCTAACCCTAAACTATACCCTACGCCGTAACCTCACACGTACCCTAACCCGTACCCTAAGCCGTACCCTAACCCTAACCCTAACCCTAACCCTAACCGTAACCCTAACCCATACCGTACGCCATACCCTAACACGTACCCTAACCCGTATCCTAAGCCGTACCCTAACCCTAACCAATACCCTACGCAGTATCCTCACCCATACCCTCACCCGTACCCGAAGCCGTACCCTAACCCTAAACCTAACCCTAACCCTAACCCCTAACCTATGCCATACCCTCACCTGTACCCTATCCCATAACCTAAGCCGTACCATAACCCTAACACTAACCCTAACCCTAACCCATAACCTACGCCGTACCCTCACCCGTACATTAACCCGTATCCTAAGCCGTACCCTAACCCTAACCCTAACCCTAACCCTAACCCATAACCTACGCCATACCCTCACCCGTACCCTAACACGTACCCTAGGACGTACCGTAACCCTAACCCTAACACTAACCCTAACCCTAACCCACACTCTACGCCATACCCTAACCCGTACCCTAACACGTATCCTAAGCCATACCCTAACCCTAACCAATACCCTATGCAGTATCCTCACCCATACCCTCACCCGTACCCTAAGCCGTACCCTAACCCTAACTCTAACCCTAACCCTAACCCTAAACCCTACCCTATGCCATACCCTCACCTGTACCCTATCCCATAACCTAAGCCGTACCATAACCCTAACGCTAACCCTAAACCTAACCCTAACCCATAACTTACGCCGTACCCTCACCCGTACGCTAACCCGTATCCTAAGACGTACCGTAACCCTAAACAATACCCTACGCAGTATCCTCACCCATACCCTCACCCGTACCCTAAGCCGTACCCTAACCCTAACCCTAACCCTAACCCTAACCCATACCCTATGCCATACCCTCACCTGTACCCTATCCCATAACCTAAGCCGTACCCTAACCCTAACCCTAACCCTAACCCTAACCCATAACCTACGCCGTACCCTCACCCGTACCCTAACACGTACCCTAAGACGTACCGTAACCCTAACCCTAACACTAACCCTAACCCTAACCCACACTCTACGCCGTACCCTAACTCGTACCCTAACACGTATCCTAAGCCATACCCTAACCCTAACCAATACCCTACGCAGTACCCTCACCCGTACACTCACTCGTACACTAAGCCATACCCTAACCCTAACCCTAACCCTAACCCTAAACCGTACCCTACGCCGTACCCTCACCCGTACCCTATCCCATACCCTAAGCCGTACCCTAACCCTAACACTAACCCTAACCCTAACCCTAACCCTAAACTACCCTTGATTGCTTTTGCCTCTATTAGATTTCCTAAGCACTAGTGTTTTAAGGAACAGGTTAAAAAGAAAATCCTAATGTGATTTTTTTATAATGTGTTTATTCTTTATCTTATCCTAGTGACTAAAATCTTCTCCATGGCTGGATCCCTAATAATATTCCTTTACGTGCTAAGTGGTATCTAGAGAGTGGGATAGGTTTAATAAATACCCTAATCTTACGTGTACCCTAACCCTAACCTATACCCTAACCCTAACGCGTACCCTAACCCTAACCCAAAACCTAATCCTAACACGTACGCTAATCCTAACCCGTACCCTAAACCAATCCCTAACCCTAAAACTAACCCTAACCCTAACCCTAACCCTAACCCATACGCTACGCCGTACCCTCACCCGTAACCTAACCCGTATCCTAAGCCGTACCCTAACCCTAACCCTAACCCTAACCCATACCCTACGCCATACCCTAACCCGTACCCTAACCCGTATCCTAAGCCGTATCCTAACCCTAACCCCTACCCTACGCCATACCCTCACCCATACCCTATCCCATACGCTAAGCCGTACCCTAACCCTAACACTAACACTAACCCTAACCCTAACCCTAACCCTAACCCATACCCTACGCCGTACCCTCACCCGTAACCTAACCCGTACCCTAAGCCGTACCCTAACCCTAACCCTAACCTATACACTATGCCGTACCCTCACCCGTACCCTAACCCGTACCCTAAGCCGTACCCTAACTCTAACCCTAACCCTAACCCTTACCCATACCCTGCCCCGTACCCTAACCCATACAATAACCTGTATCCTAAGCCTTAACCTAACCCTAACCAATGACCTACACAGTACCCTCACCCGTACCCTAAGCCATACCCTAACCCTAACCCTAACACTAACCCTAACCCTAAAGCCTACCCTATGCCGTACCCTCACCCATACCCTATCCCATACCCTAAGCCGTACCCTAACGCTAACACTAACCCTAACCCTAACCCTAACCCTAAACTACCCTTGACTGCTTTTGCCTCCATTAGATTTCCTAAGCACGAGTGTTTTAAGGAACAGGTTAAAAAGAAAATCCTAATGTGATTTTTTTATAATGTGTTTATTCTTTATCTTATCCTAGTGACGAAAATCTTCTCCATGGCTGGACCCTAAATAATATTCCTTTACGTGCTAAGTGGTATCTAGAGAGTGGGACAGGTTTAATAAATACCCTAATCCTAACGTGTACCCTAACCCTAACCCATACCGTAACCCTAATGCGTACCCTAACCCTAACCCAAACCCTAACCCTAACACGTACGCTAATCCTAACATATACCCTAAACCAAGCCCTAACCCTAAAACTAACCCTAACCCTAACCCTAACCCTAACCCATACGCTACGCAGTACCCTCACCCATACCCTAACCCGTATCCTAAGCCGTACCCTAACCCTAAAACTGACCCTAAACTCTACCCTATGCCGTACCCTCACCCGTACCCTAACCCGTACCCAAAGCCTTACCCTAACCCTAACCCTAACACTCACCCATACCCAACGCCGTAACCTAACCCATATCCTAACCCGTATCCTAAGCCGTACCCTAACCCTAACCAATAACCTACGCAGTACCCTCACCAGTACCCTCACCCGTATCCTAAGCCCTACCCTAACCCTAACCCTAACCCTAACCCTAAACTACCCTTTACTGCTTTTGCCTCCATTAGATTTCCTAAACACTAGTGTTTAAAGGAACAGGTTAAAAAGAAAACCTTATGTGATTTTTTTATAATGTGTTTATTCTTTATCTTATCCTAGTGAATAAAATCTTGTCCATGGCTGAACCCCAAATAATATTCCTTTACGTGCTAAGTGGTATCTAGAAAGTGGGATAGGTTTAATAAATACCCTAATCCTAAAGTGTACCCTAAACCTAACCCATACCCTAACCCTAACGCGTACCCTAACCCTAACCAAAACCCTAACCCGAACAAGTATGCTAATCCTAACCCGTACCCTAAACCAATCCCTAACCCTAAAACTAACCCTAACCCTAACCCTAACCCTAACCCATAACCTACGCCGTACCCTCACCCGTACCCTAACCCGTACCCTAAGCAGTACCCTAACCCTAACCCTAACCCTAAACCATACGCTATGCCGTACCCTCACCCGTACCCTAACCCGTATCCTAAGCCGTACCCTAACACTAACCCTAACTCTAAACTATACCCTACGCCGTAACCTCACCCGTACCCTAACCCGTACCCTAAGCCGTACCCTAACCCTAACCCTAACCCTAACCCTAACCCATACCGTACGCCATAACCTAACACGTACCCTAACCCGTATCCTAAGCCGTACCCTAACCCTAACCAATACCCTACGCAGTATCCTCACCCATATCCTCACCCGTACCCTAAGCCATACCCTAACCCTAACCCTAACCCTAACCCTAACCCCTACCCTATGCCATACCCTCACCTGTACACTATCCCATAACCTAAGGCGTACCATAACCCTAACACTAACCCTAACCGTAACCCATAACCTACGCCGTACCCTCACCCGTACCCTAACCCGTATCCTAAGCCGTACCCTAACCCTAACCCTAACCCTAACCCTAACCCATAACCTATGCCGTACCCTCACCCGTACCCTAACACGTACCCTAAGACGTACCGTAACCCTAACCCTAACACTAACCCTAACCCTAACCCACACTGTACACCGTACCCTAACCCGTACCCTAAAACGTATCCTAAGCCGTACCCTAACCCTAACCAATACCCTACGCAGTACCCTCACCCGTACCCTCACCCGTACCCTAAGCCATACCCTAACCCTAACCCTAAGACTAACCATAACCCTAACCCTAACCCTAAACTACCCTTGATTGCTTTTGCCTCTATTAGATTTCCTAAGCACTAGTGTTTTAAGGAACAGGTTAAAAAGAAAATCCTAATGTGATTTTTTTATAATGTGTTTATTCTTTATCTTATCCTAGTGACTAAAATCTTCTCCATGGCTGGATCCCTAATAATATCCCTTTACGTGCTAAGTGGTATCTAGAGAGTGGGATAGGTTTAATAAATACCCTAATCCTAACGTGTACCCTAACCCTAACCCATACCCTAACCCTAACGCGTACCCTAACCCTAACCCAAAACCTAACCCTAACACGTACGCTAATCCTAACCCGTACCCTAAACCAATCCCTAACCGTAAAACTAACCCTAACCCTAACCATAACCCTAACCCTTACCCTACGCCGTACCCTCACCCGTACCCTAACCCGTACCCTAAGACGTACCCTAACCCTAACCCTAACCCATACGCTACGCCGTACCCTCACCCGTACCCTAACCCGTATCCTAAGCCGTACCCTACCCCTAACCCTAACCCTAACCCTAACCCTAACCCATACCCTACGCCATACCCTAACCCGTACCCTAACCCGTATCCTAAGCCGTATCCTAACCCTAACCAATACCCTACGCAGTACCCTCACCCGTACCCTCACTCGTAACCTAAGCCTTACCCTAACCCCAACCCTAACCCTAACTCTATCCCTAACCCCTACCCTACGCCGTACCCTCACCCGTATCCTATCCCATATGCTAAGCCGTACCCTAACCCTAACAGTAACACTAACCCTAACCCTAACCCTAACCCATACCCTACGCCGTACCCTCACCCGTAACCTAACCCGTACCCTAAGCCGTACACTAACCCTAACCCTAACCTATACACTATGCCGTACCCTCACCCGTAACCTAACCCGTACCCTAAGCCGTACCCTAACTCTAACCCTAACCCTAACCCTAACCCTTACCCATACCCTGCGCCGTACCCTAACCCATACAATAACCTGTATCCTAAGACTTAACCTAACCCTATCCAATGACCTACACAGTACCGTCACCCGTACCTTAAGCCATACCCTAACCCTAACCCTAACACTAACCCTAACCCTAAACACTACCCTATGCCGTACCCTCACCCATACCCTATCCCATACCCTAAGCCGTACCCTAACCCTAACACTAACCCTAACCCTAACCCTAACCCGAAACTACCCTTGACTGCTTTTGCCTCCATTAGATTTCCTAAGCACTAGTGTTTTAAGGAACAGGTTAAAAAGAAAATCCTAATGTGATTTTTTTATAATGTGTTTATTCTTTATCTTATCCTAGTGACGAAAATCTTCTCCATGGCTGGACCCCAAATAATATTCCTTTCCGTGCTAAGTGGTATCTAGAGAGTGGGATAGGTTTAATAAATACCCTAATCCTAACGTGTACCCTAACCCTAGCCCACACCCTAACCCTAATGCGTACCCTAACCCTAACCCAAACCCTAACCCTAACACGTACGCTAATCCTAACCCGTACCCTAAACCAATCCCTAACCCTAAAACTAACCCGAACCCTAACCCTAACCCTAACCCATACGCTACGCCGTACCCTCACCCAAACCCTAACCCGTATCCTAAGCCGTACCCTAACCTTAAACCTAACCCTAACCTCTACCCTACGCCGTACCCTCACCCGTACCCTAACCCGTACCCAAAGCCTTACCCTAACCCTAACCCTAACCCTCACCCATACCCAACGCCGTAACCTAACCCATATCCTAACCCGTATCCTAAGCCGTACCCTAACCCTAACCAATAACCTACGCAGTACCCTCACCAGTACCCTCACCCGTATCCTAAGCCCTACCCTAACCCTAACCCTAACCCTAACCCTAAACTACCCTTTACTGCTTTTGCCTCCATTAGGTTTCCTGAACACTAGTGTTTTAAGGAACAGGTTAAAAAGAAAACCTTATGTGATTTTTTTATAATGTGTTTATTCTTTATCTTATCCTAGTGACTAAAATCTTCTCCATGGCTGAACCCCAAATAATATTCCTTTACGTGCTAAGTGGTATCTAGAGAGTGGGATAGGTTTAATAAATACCCTAATCCTAAAGTGTACCCTAAACCTAACCCATACCCTAACCCTAACGCGTACCCTAACCCTAAACAAAACCCTAACCCGAACAAGTATGCTAATCCTAACCCATACCCTAAACCAATCCCTAACCCTAAAACTAACCCTAACCCTAACCCTAAACCTAACCCATAACCTACGCCGTACCCTCACCCGTACCCTAACCCGTACCCTAAGCCGTACCCTAACCCTAACCCTAACCCTAACCCATACGCTACGCTGTACCCTCACCCGTACCCTAACCCGTATCAAAAGCCGTACCCTAACCCTAACCCTAACCCTAACCCTAACCTCTACCCTACGCCGTACACTATCCCATACCCTAAGCGGTACCCTAACCCTAACACTAATCCTAAACCTAACCCTAAACCCTACCCTATGCCGTACCCTCACCCGTAACCTATCCCATACCCTAAGCCGTACCCTAACCCTAACACTAACCCTAACCCTAAACCTAACCCCTACCCTACGCCGTACCCTCACCCGTACCCTATCCCATACCCTAAGCCATACCCTAACCCTAACCCTAACCTATACACTACGCCGTACCCTCACCCGTACCCTAACCCGTACCCTAAGCCGTACCCTAACCCTAACCCTAACCCTAACCCTAACCCTAACCCATACCCTTTGCCGTACCCTAACCCGTACCCTAACCCGTATTCTAAGCCGTACCCTAACCATAACGAATACCCTACACCGTACCCTCACCCGTACCCTCACCGTACACTAAGCCATACCCTAACCCTAACCCTAACCTATACACTACGCCATACCCTCACCCGTACCCTAACCCGTACCCTAAGCCGTACCCTAACCCTAACCCTAACCATAAACCATATGCTACGCCGTACACTCACCCGTACCCTAACCCGTATCCTAAGCCGTACCCTAACCCTAACCCTAACCCTAAACTATACCCTACGCCGTAACCTCACCCGTACCCTAACCCGTACCCTAAGCCGTACCCTAACCCTAACCCTAACCCTAACCCTAACCCTAACCCTAACCCATACCGTACGCCATACCCTAACACGTACCCTAACCCGTATCCTAAGCCGTACCCTAACCCTAACCAATACCCTACGCAGTATCCTCACCCATACCCTCACCCGTACCCGAAGCAGTACCCTAACCCTAACCCTAACCCTAGCCCTAACCCCTACCCTATGCCATACCCTCACCTGTACCCTATCCCATAACCTAAGCCGTACCATAACCCTAACACTAACCCTAACCCTAACCCATAACCTACGCCGTAACCTCACCCGTATCCTAACACGTACCCTAGGACGTACCGTAACCCTAACCCTAACACTAACCCTAACCCTAACCCACACTCTACGCCGTAGCCTAACCCGTACCCTAACACGTATCCTAAGCCGTACCCTAACCCTAACCAATACCCTACGCAGTACCCTCACCCGTACCCTCACCCGTACCCTAAGCCATACCCTAACCCTAACGCTAACCCTAACCCTTACCCTACGCCGTACCCTCACCCGTACCCTAACCCATACCCTAAGACGTACCCTAACCCTAACCCTAACACATACGCTACGCCGTACCCTCACCCATACACTAACCCGTATCCTAAGCCGTACCCTAACCCTAACCCTAACCCTAACCCTAACCCATACCCTACGCCATACCCTAACCCGTACCCTAACCCGTATCCTAAGCCGTATCCTAACCCTAACCAATACCCAACGCAGTACCCTCACCCGTACCCTCACCCGTACCCAAAGCCGTACCCTAACACCAACCCTAACCCTAACTCTAACCCTAACCCCTACCCTACGCCGTACCCTCACCCGTACCCTATCCCATACGCTAAGCCGTACCCTAACCCTAACACTAACACTAACCCTAACCCTAACCCTAACCCATACCCTACGCCGTACCCTCACCTGTAACCTAACCCGTACCGAAAGCCGTACCCTAACCCTAACCAATAACCTACGCAGTACCCTCACCAGTACCCTCACCCGTACCCTAAGCCGTACCCTAACCCTAACCCTAACCCTAACCCTAACCCATACGCTAAGCCGTACCCTCACCCGTACCCTAAACCGTATCCTAAGCCGTACCCTAACTCTAACCCTAACCTATACCCTACGTCGTACCATCAACCGTACCCTAACCCGTACCCTACGCCGTACCCTAACCCTAACCCTAAACCTAACCCTAACCTGTACCCTACCCCGTACCCTAACCCGTACCCTAACCGTATCCTAAGCCGTATCCTAACCCTAACCAATACCCTACGCAGTACCCTCACCCGTACCCTAAGCCGTACCCTAAACCTAACCCTAACCCTAACCCTAACCCATACCCTACACGATACCCTAACCCGTACCCTAACCCGTACCCTAAGCCGTACCCTAACTCTAACCCTAACCCTAACCCTAACCCTTACCCATACCCTGCGCCGTACCCTAACACATACAATAACCTGTATCCTAAGCCTTAACCTAACCCTAACCAATGACCTACACAGTACCCTCACCCGTACCCTAAGCCATACCCTAACCCTAACCCTAACACTAACCCTAACCCTAAAACCTACCCTATGCCGTATCCTCACCCATACGGTATCCCATACCCTAAGCTGTACCCTAACCCTAACACTAACCCTAACCCTAACCCTAACCCTAAACTACCCTTGACTGCTTTTGCCTCCATTAGATTTCCTAAGCACTAGTGTTTTAAGGAACAGGTTAAAAAGAAAATCCTAATGTGATTTTTTTATAATGTGTTTATTCTTTATCTTATCCTAGTGACGAAAATCTTCTCCATGGCTGGACCCTAAATAATATTCCTTTACGTGCTAAGTGGTATCTAGAGAGTGGGATAGGTTTAATAAATACCCTAATCCTAACGTGTACCCTAACCCTAACCCATACCCTAACCCTAATGCGTACCCTAACCCTAACCCAAACCCTAACCCTAACACGTACGCTAATCCTACCCCGTACCCTAAACCAATCCCTAACCCTAAAACTAACCCTAACCCTAACCCTAACCCTAACCCATACGCTACGCCGTACCCTCACCCATACCCTAACCCGTATCCTAAGCCGTACCCTAACCCTAACCCTAACCCTAACCCTAACCCTAACCCATACCCTACGCCATACCCTAACCCGTACCCTAACCCGTATCCTAAGCCATATCCTAACCCTAACCAATACCCTACGCAGTACCCTGACCCGTACCCTCACCCGTACCCAAAGCCGTACCCTAACACCAACCCTAACCCTAACTCTAACCCTAACCCCTACCCTACGCCGTACCCTCACCCGTACCCTATCCCATACGCTAAGCCATACCCTAACCCTAACACTAACACTAACCCTAACCCTAACCCTAACCCATACCCTACGCCGTACCCTCACCCGTAACCTAATCCGTACCCTAAGCCGTACCCTAACCCGAACCCTAACCTATACACTACGCCGTACCCTCACCCGTACCCTAACCCGTACCCTAAGCCGTACCCTAACTCTAACCCTAACCCTAACCCTAACCCTTACCCATAACCTGCGCCGTACCCTAACCCATACAATAACCTGTATCCTAAGCCTTAACCTAACCCTAACCAATGACCTACACAGTACCCTCACCGGTACCCTAAGCCATACCCTAACCCTAACCCTAACACTAACCCTAACCCTAAACCCTACCCTATGCCGTACCCTCACCCATACCCTATCCCATAGCCTAAGCCGTACCCTAACCCTAACACTAACCCTAACCCTAACCCATAACCTACGCCGTACCCTCACCCGTACCCTAACCCGTACCCAAAGCCTTACCCTAACCCTAACCCTAACCCTCACCCATACCCAACGCCGTAACCTAACCCATATCCTAACCCGTATCCTAAGCCGTACCCTAACCCTAACCAATAACCTACGCAGTACCCTCACCAGTACCCTCACCCGTACCCTAAGCCGTACCCTAACCCTAACCCTAACCCTAACCCATACGCTACGCCGTACCCTCACCCGTACCCTAAACCGTATCCTAAGCCGTACCCTAACCCTAAACCTAACCTATACCCTACGTCGTACCATCAACCGTACCCTAACCCGTACCCTACGCCGTACCCTAACCCTAACCCTAAACCTAACCCTAACCTGTACCCTACGCCGTACCCTAACCCGTACCCTAACCGTATCCTAAGCCGTATCCTAACCCTAACCAATACCCTACGCAGTACCCTCACCAGTACCCTCACCCGTACCCTAAGCCGTACCCTAAACCTAACCCTAACCCTAACCCTAACCCTAACCCATACCCTACGCCATACCCTAATCCGTACCCTAACCCGTATCCTAAGCCGTATCCTAACCCTAACCAATACCCTACGCAGTAACCTCACCCGTACCCTCACCCGTACCCTAAGCCGTACCCTAACCCCAACCCTAACCCTGACTCTAACCCTAATCCCTACCCTACGCCGTACCCTCACCCGTACCCTATCCCATACGCTAAGCCGTACCCTAACCCTAACACTAACACTAACCCTAACCCTAACCCTAACCCATACCCTACGCCGTACCCTCACCCGTAACCTAACCCGTACCCTAAGCCGTACCCTAACCCTAACCCTAACCTATACACTACGCCGTACCCTCACCCGTACCCTAACCCGTACCCTAAGCCGTACCCTAAACCTAACCCTAACCCTAACCCTAACCCATACCCTACGCGATACCCTAACCCGTACCCTAACCCGTACCCTAAGCCGTACCCTAACTCTAACCCTAACCCTAACCCTAACCCTTACCCATACCCTGCGCCGTACCCTAACACATACAATAACCTGTATCCTAAGCCTTAACCTAACCCTAACCAATGACCTACACAGTACCCTCACCCGTACCCTAAGCCATACTCTAACCCTAACCCTAACACTAACCCTAACCCATACGCTATGCCGTACCCTCACCCATACCCTAACCCGTATCCTAAGCCGTACCCTAACCCTAACCAATAACCTACGCAGTACCCTCACCAGTACCCTCACCCGTATCCTAAGCCCTACCCTAACCCTAACCCTAACCCTAACCCTAAACTACCCTTTACTGCTTTTGCCTCCATTAGATTTCCTAAACACTAGTGTTTTAAGGAACAGGTTAAAAAGAAAACCTTATGTGATTTTTTTATAATGTGTTTATTCTTTATCTTATCCTAGTGACTAAAATCTTCTCCATGGCTGAACCCCAAATAATATTCCTTTACGTGCTAAGTGGTATCTAGAGAGTGGGATAGGTTTAATAAATACCCTAATCCTAAAGTGTACCCTAAACCTAACCCATACCCTAACCCTAACGCGTACCCTAAACCTAACCAAAACCCTAACCCGAACACGTATGCTAATCCTAACCCGTACCCTAAACCAATCCCTAACCCTAAAACTAACCCTAACCCTAACCCTAACCCTAACCCATAACCTACGCCGTACCCTCACCCGTACCCTAACCCGTACTCTAAGCCGTACCCTAACCCTAACCCTAACCCTAAACCATACGCTACGCCGTACCCTCACACATACCCTAACCCGTATCCTAAGCCGTACCCTAACCCTAACCCTAAACTATACCCTATGCCGTAACCTCACCCGTACCCTAACCCGTACCCTAAGCCGTACCCTAACCCTAACCCTGACCCTAACCCTAACCCTAACCCTAACCCATACCGTACGCCATACCCTAACACGTACCCTAACCCGTATCCTAAGCCGTACCCTAACCCTAATCAATACCCTACGCAGTATCCACACCCATACCCTCACCCGTACCCTAAGCCGTACCCTAACCCTAACCCTAACTCTAACCCTATCCCTAACCCCTACCCTATGCCATACCCTCACCTGTACCCTATCCCATAACCTAAGCCGTACCATAACCCTAACACTAACCCTAACCCTAACCCATAACGTACGCCGTACCGTCACCCGTACCCTAACACGTACCCTAAGACGTACCGTAACCCTAACCCTAACACTAACCCTAACCCACACTCTACGCCGTACCCTAACCCGTAACCTAACACGTATCCTAAGCCGTACCCTAACCCTAACCAATACGCTACTCAGTACCGTCACCCGTACCCTCACCCGTACTCTAAGCCATACCCTAACCCTAACCCTAACCCCTACCCTACACCGTACCCTCACCCGTACCCTATCCCATACCCTAAGCCGTACCCTAACCCTAACACTAACCCTAACCCTAACCCTAACCCTAAACTACCCTTGATTGCTTTTGCCTCTATTAGATTTCCTAAGCACAAGAGTTTTAAGGAACAGGTTAAAAAGAAAATCCTAATGTGATTTTTTTATAATGTGTTTATTCTTTATCTTATCCTAGTGACTAAAATCTTCTCCATGGCTGGATCCCTAATAATATTCCTTTACGTGCTAAGTGGTATCTAGAGAGTGGGATAGGTTTAATAAATACCCTAATCCTAACGTGTACCCTAACCCTAACCCATACCCTAACCCTAACGCGTACCCTAACCCTAACCCAAAACCTAACCCTAACACGTACGCTAATCCTAACCCGTACACTAAACCAATCCCTAACCCTAAAACTAACCCTAACCCTAACCCTAACCCTAACCCTAACCCTTACCCTACGCCGTACCCTCACCCGTACCCTAACCCGTACCCTAAGACGTACCCTAACCCTAACCCTAACCCATACACTACCCGTACCCTCACCCGTACCCTAACCCGTATCCTAAGCCGTACCCTAACCCTAACCCTAACCCTAACCCTAACCCTACCCCATACCCTACGCCATACCCTAACCCGTACCCTAACCCGTATCCTAAGCCATATCCTAACCCTAACCAATACCCTATGCAGTACCCTCACCCGTACCCTCACCCGTACCCTAAGCCGTACCCTAACCCCAACCCTAACCCTAACTCTAACCCTAACCCCTACCCTACGCTGTACCCTCACCCGTACCCTATCCCATACGCTAACACGTACCCTAACCCTAACACTAACACTAACCCTAACCCTAACCCTAACCCATACCCTACGCCGTACCCTCACCCGTAACCTAACCCGTACCCTAAGTCGTACCCTAACCCTAACCCTAACCTATACACTACGCCGTACCCTCACCCGTACCCTAACCCGTACCCTAAGCCGTACCCTAACTCTAACCCTAACCCTAACCCTAACCCTTACCCATACCCTGCGCCGTACCCTAACCCATACAATAACCTGTATCGTAAGCCTTAACCTAACCCTAACCAATGACCTACACAGTACCCTCAGCCGTACCCTAAGCCATACCCTAATCCTAACCCTAACACTAACCCTAACCCTAAACCCTACCCTATGCCGTACCCTCACCCATACCCTATCCCATAACCTAAGCCGTACCCTAACCCTAACACTAACCCTAACCCTAACTCTAACCCTAAACTACCGTTGACTGCTTTTGCCTCCATTAGATTTCCTAAGCACTAGTGTTTTAAGGAACAGGTTAAAAAGAAAATCCTAATGTGATTTTTTTATAATGTGTTTATTCTTTATCTTATCCTAGTGACTAAAATCTTCTCCATGGCTGTACCCTAAATAATATTCCTTTACGTGCTAAGTGGTATCTAGAGAGTGGGATAGGTTTAATAAATACCCTAATCCTAACGTGTACCCTAACCCTAACCCACACCTTAACCCTAATGCGTACCCTAACCCTAACCCAAACCCTAACCCTAACACGTACGCTAATCCTAACCCGTACCCTAAACCAATCCCTAACCCTAAAACTAACCCTAACCCTAACCCTAACCCTAACCCATACGCTACGCCGTACCCTCACCCATAGCCTAACCCGTATCCTAAGCCGTATCCTAACCCTAAACCTAACCCTAACCTCTACCCTACGCCGTACCCTCACCAGTACCCTCACCCGTACCCAAAGCCTTACCCTAACCCTAACCCTAACCCTCACCCATACCCAACACCGTAACCTAACCCATATCCTAACCCGTATCCTAAGCCGTACCCTAACCCTAACCAATAACCTACGCAGTACCCTCACCAGTACCCTCACCCGTATCCTAAGCCCTACCCTAACCCTAACCCTAACCCTAACCCTAAACTACCCTTTACTGCTTTTGCCTCCATTAGATTTCCTAAACACTAGTGTTTTAAGGAACAGGTTAAAAAGAAAACCTTATGTGATTTTTTTATAATGTGTTTATTCTTTATCTTATCCTAGTGACTAAAATCTTCTCCATGGCTGAACCCCAAATAATATTCCTTTACGTGCTAAGTGGTATCTAGAGAGTGGGATAGGTTTAATAAATACCCTAATCCTAAAGTGTACCCTAAACCTAACCCATACCCTAACCCTAACGCGTACCCTAACCCTAACCAAAACCCTAACCCGAACAAGTATGCTAATCCTAACCCGTACCCTAAAACAATCACTAACCTAAAACTAATCCTAACCCTAACCCTAACCCTAACCCATAACCTACGCCGTACCCTCACCCGTACCCTAACCCGTACCCTAAGCCGTACCCTAACCCTAACCCTAACCCTAACCCATACGCTACGCCGTACCCTCACCCGTACCCTAACCCGTATCCTAAACCGTACCCTAAACCTAACCCTAACCCTAACCATAACCGCTACCCTACGCTGTACCCTATCCCATACCCTAAGCGGTACCCTAACCCTAAACCTAACCCTAAACCTAACCCGTATTCTAAGCCGTACCCTAACCATAACAAATACCCTACACAGTACCCTCACCCGTACCCTCACCCGTACCCTAAGCCATACCCTAACCCTAAACCTAACCCTAACCTATACACTACGCCATAACCTCACCCGTACCCTAACCCGTACCCTAAGCCGTACCCTAACCCTAACCCTAATCCTAAACCATACGCTATGCCGTACCCTCACCCGTACCCTAACCCGTATCCTAAGCCGTACCCTAACCCTAACCCTAACTCTAAACTATACCCTACGCCGTAACCTCACCCGTACCCTAACCCGTACCCTAAGCCGTACCCTAACCCTAACCCTAACCCTAACCCTAACACATACCGTACGCCATACCCTAACACGTACCCTAACCCGTATCCTAAGCCGTACCCTAACCCTAACCAATACCCTACGCAGTATCCTCACCCATACCCTCACCCGTACCCTAAGCCGTACCCTAACCCTAACCCTAACACTAACCCTAACCCTAACCCCTACCCTATGCCATACCCTCACCTGTACCCTATCCCATAACCTAAGCCGTACCATAACCCTAACACTAACCCTATCCCTAACCCATAACTTACGCCGTACCCTCACCCGTACCCTAACCCGTATCCTAAGCCGTACCCTAACCCTAACCCTAACCCTAACCCTAACCTATACACTACGCCGTACCCTCACCCGTACCCTAACCCGTACCCTAAGCCGTACCCTAACCCTAACCCTAACCCTAACCCTAACCCTAACACATACCCTACGCTGTACCCTAACCCGTACCCTAACCCGTATTCTAAGCCGTACCCTAACCATAACCAATACCCTACACAGTACCCTCACCCGTACCCTCACCCGTACCCTAAGCCATACCCTAACCCTAACCCTAACCCTAACCTATACACTACACCATACCCTCACCCGTACCCTAACCCGTACACTAAGCCGTACCCTAACCCTAACCCTAACCCTAAACCATACGCTACGCCGTACCCTCACCCGTACCCTAACCCGTATCCTAAGCCGTACCCTAACCCTAACCCTAACCCTAAACTATACCCTACGCCGTAACCTCACCCGTACCCTAACCCGAACCCTAAGCCGTACCCTAACCCTAACCGTAACCGTAACCCTAACCCTAACCCTAACCCATACCGTACGCCATACCCTAACACGTACCCTAACCCATATCCTAAGCCGTACCCTAACCCTAACCAATACCCTATGCAGTATCCTCACCCATACCCTCACCCGTACCCTAAGCCGTACCCTAAACCTAACCCTAACCCTAACCCTAACCCTAACCCCTACCCTATGCCATACCCTCACCTGTACCCTATCCCATAACCTAAGCCGTACCATAACCCTAACACTAACCCTAACCCTAACCCATAACCTACGCCGTACCCTCACCCGTACCCTAACCCGTGTCCTAAGCCGTACCCTAACCCTAACCCTAACCCTAACCCTAACCCATAACCTACGCCGTACCCTCACCCGTACCCTAACACGTACCCTAAGACGTACCGTAACCCTAACCCTAACCCTAACCCACACTCTACGCCGTACCCTAACCCGTACCCTAACACGTATCCTAAGCCGTACCCTAACCCGAACCAATACCCTACGCAGTACCCTCACCCGTACCCTCACCCGTACCCTAAGCCATACCCTAACCCTAACCCTAACCCTAACCCTAAACCCTACCCTACGCCGTACCCTCACCCGTACCCTATCCCATACGCTAAGCCGTACCCTAACCGTAACAGTAACACTAACCCTAACCCTAACCCTAACCCATACCCTACGCAGTACCCTCACCCGTACCCTCACCCGTACCCTAAGCCATACCCTAACCCTAACCCTAACCCTAAACCTAACCCCTACCCTACGCCGTACCCTCACCCGTACCCTATCCCATACCCTAAGCCATACCCTAACCCTAACCCTAACCTATACACTACGCCGTACCCTCACCCGTACCCTAACCCGTACCCTAAGCCGTACCCTAACCCTAACCCTAACCCTAACCCTAACCCTAACCCATACCCTTTGCCGTACCCTAACCCGTACCCTAACCCGTATTCTAAGCCGTACCCTAACCATAACGAATACCCTACACCGTACCCTCACCCGTACCCTCACCGTACCCTAAGCCATACCCTAACCCTAACCCTAACCTATACACTACGCCATACCCTCACCCGTACCCTAACCCGTACCCTAAGCCGTACCCTAACCCTAACCCTAACCATAAACCATATGCTACGCCGTACACTCACCCGTACCCTAACCCGTATCCTAAGCCGTACCCTAACCCTAACCCTAACCCTAAACTATACCCTACGCCGTAACCTCACCCGTACCCTAACCCGTACCCTAAGCCGTACCCTAACCCTAACCCTAACCCTAACCCTAACCCTAACCCTAACCCATACCGTACGCCATACCCTAACACGTACCCTAACCCGTATCCTAAGCCGTACCCTAACCCTAACCAATACCCTACGCAGTATCCTCACCCATACCCTCACCCGTACCCGAAGCAGTACCCTAACCCTAACCCTAACCCTAGCCCTAACCCCTACCCTATGCCATACCCTCACCTGTACCCTATCCCATAACCTAAGCCGTACCATAACCCTAACACTAACCCTAACCCTAACCCATAACCTACGCCGTACCCTCACCCGTACCCTAACCCGTATCCTAAGCCATACCCTAACCCTAACCCTAACCCTAACCCTAACCCATAACCTACGCCGTAACCTCACCCGTATCCTAACACGTACCCTAGGACGTACCGTAACCCTAACCCTAACACTAACCCTAACCCTAACCCACACTCTACGCCGTACCCTAACCCGTACCCTAACACGTATCCTAAGCCGTACCCTAACCCTAACCAATACCCTACGCAGTACCCTCACCCGTACCCTCACCCGTACCCTAAGCCATACCCTAACCCTAACGCTAACCCTAACCCTTACCCTACGCCGTACCCTCACCCGTACCCTAACCCATACCCTAAGACGTACCCTAACCCTAACCCTAACACATACGCTACGCCGTACCCTCACCCATACACTAACCCGTATCCTAAGCCGTACCCTAACCCTAACCCTAACCCTAACCCTAACCCATACCCTACGCCATACCCTAACCCGTACCCTAACCCGTATCCTAAGCCGTATCCTAACCCTAACCAATACCCAACGCAGTACCCTCACCCGTACCCTCACCCGTACCCAAAGCCGTACCCTAACACCAACCCTAACCCTAACTCTAACCCTAACCCCTACCCTACGCCGTACCCTCACCCGTACCCTATCCCATACGCTAAGCCGTACCCTAACCCTAACACTAACACTAACCCTAACCCTAACCCTAACCCATACCCTACGCCGTACCCTCACCTGTAACCTAACCCGTACCGAAAGCCGTACCCTAACCCTAACCAATAACCTACGCAGTACCCTCACCAGTACCCTCACCCGTACCCTAAGCCGTACCCTAACCCTAACCCTAACCCTAACCCTAACCCATACGCTAAGCCGTACCCTCACCCGTACCCTAAACCGTATCCTAAGCCGTACCCTAACTCTAACCCTAACCTATACCCTACGTCGTACCATCAACCGTACCCTAACCCGTACCCTACGCCGTACCCTAACCCTAACCCTAAACCTAACCCTAACCTGTACCCTACCCCGTACCCTAACCCGTACCCTAACCGTATCCTAAGCCGTATCCTAACCCTAACCAATACCCTACGCAGTACCCTCACCCGTACCCTAAGCCGTACCCTAAACCTAACCCTAACCCTAACCCTAACCCATACCCTACACGATACCCTAACCCGTACCCTAACCCGTACCCTAAGCCGTACCCTAACTCTAACCCTAACCCTAACCCTAACCCTTACCCATACCCTGCGCCGTACCCTAACACATACAATAACCTGTATCCTAAGCCTTAACCTAACCCTAACCAATGACCTACACAGTACCCTCACCCGTACCCTAAGCCATACCCTAACCCTAACCCTAACACTAACCCTAACCCTAAAACCTACCCTATGCCGTATCCTCACCCATACGGTATCCCATACCCTAAGCTGTACCCTAACCCTAACATTAACCCTAACCCTAACCCTAACCCTAAACTACCCTTGACTGCTTTTGCCTCCATTAGATTTCCTAAGCACTAGTGTTTTAAGGAACAGGTTAAAAAGAAAATCCTAATGTGATTTTTTTATAATGTGTTTATTCTTTATCTTATCCTAGTGACGAAAATCTTCTCCATGGCTGGACCCTAAATAATATTCCTTTACGTGCTAAGTGGTATCTAGAGAGTGGGATAGGTTTAATAAATACCCTAATCCTAACGTGTACCCTAACCCTAACCCATACCCTAACCCTAATGCGTACCCTAACCCTAACCCAAACCCTAACCCTAACACGTACGCTAATCCTACCCCGTACCCTAAACCAATCCCTAACCCTAAAACTAACCCTAACCCTAACCCTAACCCTAACCCATACGCTACGCCGTACCCTCACCCATACCCTAACCCGTATCCTAAGCCGTACCCTAACCCTAACCCTAACCCTAACCCTAACCCTAACCCATACCCTACGCCATACCCTAACCCGTACCCTAACCCGTATCCTAAGCCATATCCTAACCCTAACCAATACCCTACGCAGTACCCTGACCCGTACCCTCACCCGTACCCAAAGCCGTACCCTAACACCAACCCTAACCCTAACTCTAACCCTAACCCCTACCCTACGCCGTACCCTCACCCGTACCCTATCCCATACGCTAAGCCATACCCTAACCCTAACACTAACACTAACCCTAACCCTAACCCTAACCCATACCCTACGCCGTACCCTCACCCGTAACCTAATCCGTACCCTAAGCCGTACCCTAACCCGAACCCTAACCTATACACTACGCCGTACCCTCACCCGTACCCTAACCCGTACCCTAAGCCGTACCCTAACTCTAACCCTAACCCTAACCCTAACCCTTACCCATAACCTGCGCCGTACCCTAACCCATACAATAACCTGTATCCTAAGCCTTAACCTAACCCTAACCAATGACCTACACAGTACCCTCACCGGTACCCTAAGCCATACCCTAACCCTAACCCTAACACTAACCCTAACCCTAAACCCTACCCTATGCCGTACCCTCACCCATACCCTATCCCATAGCCTAAGCCGTACCCTAACCCTAACACTAACCCTAACCCTAACCCATAACCTACGCCGTACCCTCACCCGTACCCTAACCCGTACCCAAAGCCTTACCCTAACCCTAACCCTAACCCTCACCCATACCCAACGCCGTAACCTAACCCATATCCTAACCCGTATCCTAAGCCGTACCCTAACCCTAACCAATAACCTACGCAGTACCCTCACCAGTACCCTCACCCGTACCCTAAGCCGTACCCTAACCCTAACCCTAACCCTAACCCATACGCTACGCCGTACCCTCACCCGTACCCTAAACCGTATCCTAAGCCGTACCCTAACCCTAAACCTAACCTATACCCTACGTCGTACCATCAACCGTACCCTAACCCGTACCCTACGCCGTACCCTAACCCTAACCCTAAACCTAACCCTAACCTGTACCCTACGCCGTACCCTAACCCGTACCCTAACCGTATCCTAAGCCGTATCCTAACCCTAACCAATACCCTACGCAGTACCCTCACCAGTACCCTCACCCGTACCCTAAGCCGTACCCTAAACCTAACCCTAACCCTAACCCTAACCCTAACCCATACCCTACGCCATACCCTAATCCGTACCCTAACCCGTATCCTAAGCCGTATCCTAACCCTAACCAATACCCTACGCAGTAACCTCACCCGTACCCTCACCCGTACCCTAAGCCGTACCCTAACCCCAACCCTAACCCTGACTCTAACCCTAATCCCTACCCTACGCCGTACCCTCACCCGTACCCTATCCCATACGCTAAGCCGTACCCTAACCCTAACACTAACACTAACCCTAACCCTAACCCTAACCCATACCCTACGCCGTACCCTCACCCGTAACCTAACCCGTACCCTAAGCCGTACCCTAACCCTAACCCTAACCTATACACTACGCCGTACCCTCACCCGTACCCTAACCCGTACCCTAAGCCGTACCCTAAACCTAACCCTAACCCTAACCCTAACCCATACCCTACGCGATACCCTAACCCGTACCCTAACCCGTACCCTAAGCCGTACCCTAACTCTAACCCTAACCCTAACCCTAACCCTTACCCATACCCTGCGCCGTACCCTAACACATACAATAACCTGTATCCTAAGCCTTAACCTAACCCTAACCAATGACCTACACAGTACCCTCACCCGTACCCTAAGCCATACTCTAACCCTAACCCTAACACTAACCCTAACCCATACGCTATGCCGTACCCTCACCCATACCCTAACCCGTATCCTAAGCCGTACCCTAACCCTAACCAATAACCTACGCAGTACCCTCACCAGTACCCTCACCCGTATCCTAAGCCCTACCCTAACCCTAACCCTAACCCTAACCCTAAACTACCCTTTACTGCTTTTGCCTCCATTAGATTTCCTAAACACTAGTGTTTTAAGGAACAGGTTAAAAAGAAAACCTTATGTGATTTTTTTATAATGTGTTTATTCTTTATCTTATCCTAGTGACTAAAATCTTCTCCATGGCTGAACCCCAAATAATATTCCTTTACGTGCTAAGTGGTATCTAGAGAGTGGGATAGGTTTAATAAATACCCTAATCCTAAAGTGTACCCTAAACCTAACCCATACCCTAACCCTAACGCGTACCCTAAACCTAACCAAAACCCTAACCCGAACACGTATGCTAATCCTAACCCGTACCCTAAACCAATCCCTAACCCTAAAACTAACCCTAACCCTAACCCTAACCCTAACCCATAACCTACGCCGTACCCTCACCCGTACCCTAACCCGTACTCTAAGCCGTACCCTAACCCTAACCCTAACCCTAAACCATACGCTACGCCGTACCCTCACACATACCCTAACCCGTATCCTAAGCCGTACCCTAACCCTAACCCTAAACTATACCCTATGCCGTAACCTCACCCGTACCCTAACCCGTACCCTAAGCCGTACCCTAACCCTAACCCTGACCCTAACCCTAACCCTAACCCTAACCCATACCGTACGCCATACCCTAACACGTACCCTAACCCGTATCCTAAGCCGTACCCTAACCCTAATCAATACCCTACGCAGTATCCACACCCATACCCTCACCCGTACCCTAAGCCGTACCCTAACCCTAACCCTAACTCTAACCCTATCCCTAACCCCTACCCTATGCCATACCCTCACCTGTACCCTATCCCATAACCTAAGCCGTACCATAACCCTAACACTAACCCTAACCCTAACCCATAACGTACGCCGTACCGTCACCCGTACCCTAACACGTACCCTAAGACGTACCGTAACCCTAACCCTAACACTAACCCTAACCCACACTCTACGCCGTACCCTAACCCGTAACCTAACACGTATCCTAAGCCGTACCCTAACCCTAACCAATACGCTACTCAGTACCGTCACCCGTACCCTCACCCGTACTCTAAGCCATACCCTAACCCTAACCCTAACCCCTACCCTACACCGTACCCTCACCCGTACCCTATCCCATACCCTAAGCCGTACCCTAACCCTAACACTAACCCTAACCCTAACCCTAACCCTAAACTACCCTTGATTGCTTTTGCCTCTATTAGATTTCCTAAGCACAAGAGTTTTAAGGAACAGGTTAAAAAGAAAATCCTAATGTGATTTTTTTATAATGTGTTTATTCTTTATCTTATCCTAGTGACTAAAATCTTCTCCATGGCTGGATCCCTAATAATATTCCTTTACGTGCTAAGTGGTATCTAGAGAGTGGGATAGGTTTAATAAATACCCTAATCCTAACGTGTACCCTAACCCTAACCCATACCCTAACCCTAACGCGTACCCTAACCCTAACCCAAAACCTAACCCTAACACGTACGCTAATCCTAACCCGTACACTAAACCAATCCCTAACCCTAAAACTAACCCTAACCCTAACCCTAACCCTAACCCTAACCCTTACCCTACGCCGTACCCTCACCCGTACCCTAACCCGTACCCTAAGACGTACCCTAACCCTAACCCTAACCCATACACTACCCGTACCCTCACCCGTACCCTAACCCGTATCCTAAGCCGTACCCTAACCCTAACCCTAACCCTAACCCTAACCCTACCCCATACCCTACGCCATACCCTAACCCGTACCCTAACCCGTATCCTAAGCCATATCCTAACCCTAACCAATACCCTATGCAGTACCCTCACCCGTACCCTCACCCGTACCCTAAGCCGTACCCTAAACCCAACCCTAACCCTAACTCTAACCCTAACCCCTACCCTACGCTGTACCCTCACCCGTACCCTATCCCATACGCTAACACGTACCCTAACCCTAACACTAACACTAACCCTAACCCTAACCCTAACCCATACCCTACGCCGTACCCTCACCCGTAACCTAACCCGTACCCTAAGTCGTACCCTAACCCTAACCCTAACCTATACACTACGCCGTACCCTCACCCGTACCCTAACTCGTACCCTAAGCCGTACCCTAACTCTAACCCTAACCCTAACCCTAACCCTTACCCATACCCTGCGCCGTACCCTAACCCATACAATAACCTGTATCGTAAGCCTTAACCTAACCCTAACCAATGACCTACACAGTACCCTCAGCCGTACCCTAAGCCATACCCTAATCCTAACCCTAACACTAACCCTAACCCTAAACCCTACCCTATGCCGTACCCTCACCCATACCCTATCCCATAACCTAAGCCGTACCCTAACCCTAACACTAACCCTAACCCTAACTCTAACCCTAAACTACCGTTGACTGCTTTTGCCTCCATTAGATTTCCTAAGCACTAGTGTTTTAAGGAACAGGTTAAAAAGAAAATCCTAATGTGATTTTTTTATAATGTGTTTATTCTTTATCTTATCCTAGTGACTAAAATCTTCTCCATGGCTGTACCCTAAATAATATTCCTTTACGTGCTAAGTGGTATCTAGAGAGTGGGATAGGTTTAATAAATACCCTAATCCTAACGTGTACCCTAACCCTAACCCACACCTTAACCCTAATGCGTACCCTAACCCTAACCCAAACCCTAACCCTAACACGTACGCTAATCCTAACCCGTACCCTAAACCAATCCCTAACCCTAAAACTAACCCTAACCCTAACCCTAACCCTAACCCATACGCTACGCCGTACCCTCACCCATAGCCTAACCCGTATCCTAAGCCGTATCCTAACCCTAAACCTAACCCTAACCTCTACCCTACGCCGTACCCTCACCAGTACCCTCACCCGTACCCAAAGCCTTACCCTAACCCTAACCCTAACCCTCACCCATACCCAACACCGTAACCTAACCCATATCCTAACCCGTATCCTAAGCCGTACCCTAACCCTAACCAATAACCTACGCAGTACCCTCACCAGTACCCTCACCCGTATCCTAAGCCCTACCCTAACCCTAACCCTAACCCTAACCCTAAACTACCCTTTACTGCTTTTGCCTCCATTAGATTTCCTAAACACTAGTGTTTTAAGGAACAGGTTAAAAAGAAAACCTTATGTGATTTTTTTATAATGTGTTTATTCTTTATCTTATCCTAGTGACTAAAATCTTCTCCATGGCTGAACCCCAAATAATATTCCTTTACGTGCTAAGTGGTATCTAGAGAGTGGGATAGGTTTAATAAATACCCTAATCCTAAAGTGTACCCTAAACCTAACCCATACCCTAACCCTAACGCGTACCCTAACCCTAACCAAAACCCTAACCCGAACAAGTATGCTAATCCTAACCCGTACCCTAAAACAATCACTAACCTAAAACTAATCCTAACCCTAACCCTAACCCTAACCCATAACCTACGCCGTACCCTCACCCGTACCCTAACCCGTACCCTAAGCCGTACCCTAACCCTAACCCTAACCCTAACCCATACGCTACGCCGTACCCTCACCCGTACCCTAACCCGTATCCTAAACCGTACCCTAAACCTAACCCTAACCCTAACCATAACCGCTACCCTACGCTGTACCCTATCCCATACCCTAAGCGGTACCCTAACCCTAACCCTAACCCTAAACCTAACCCGTATTCTAAGCCGTACCCTAACCATAACAAATACCCTACACAGTACCCTCACCCGTACCCTCACCCGTACCCTAAGCCATACCCTAACCCTAAACCTAACCCTAACCTATACACTACGCCATAACCTCACCCGTACCCTAACCCGTACCCTAAGCCGTACCCTAACCCTAACCCTAACCCTAAACCATACGCTATGCCGTACCCTCACCCGTACCCTAACCCGTATCCTAAGCCGTACCCTAACCCTAACCCTAACTCTAAACTATACCCTACGCCGTAACCTCACCCGTACCCTAACCCGTACCCTAAGCCGTACCCTAACCCTAACCCTAACCCTAACCCTAACACATACCGTACGCCATACCCTAACACGTACCCTAACCCGTATCCTAAGCCGTACCCTAACCCTAACCAATACCCTACGCAGTATCCTCACCCATACCCTCACCCGTACCCTAAGCCGTACCCTAACCCTAACCCTAACACTAACCCTAACCCTAACCCCTACCCTATGCCATACCCTCACCTGTACCCTATCCCATAACCTAAGCCGTACCATAACCCTAACACTAACCCTATCCCTAACCCATAACTTACGCCGTACCCTCACCCGTACCCTAACCCGTATCCTAAGCCGTACCCTAACCCTAACCCTAACCCTAACCCTAACCTATACACTACGCCGTACCCTCACCCGTACCCTAACCCGTACCCTAAGCCGTACCCTAACCCTAACCCTAACCCTAACCCTAACCCTAACACATACCCTACGCTGTACCCTAACCCGTACCCTAACCCGTATTCTAAGCCGTACCCTAACCATAACCAATACCCTACACAGTACCCTCACCCGTACCCTCACCCGTACCCTAAGCCATACCCTAACCCTAACCCTAACCCTAACCTATACACTACACCATACCCTCACCCGTACCCTAACCCGTACACTAAGCCGTACCCTAACCCTAACCCTAACCCTAAACCATACGCTACGCCGTACCCTCACCCGTACCCTAACCCGTATCCTAAGCCGTACCCTAACCCTAACCCTAACCCTAAACTATACCCTACGCCGTAACCTCACCCGTACCCTAACCCGAACCCTAAGCCGTACCCTAACCCTAACCGTAACCGTAACCCTAACCCTAACCCTAACCCATACCGTACGCCATACCCTAACACGTACCCTAACCCATATCCTAAGCCGTACCCTAACCCTAACCAATACCCTATGCAGTATCCTCACCCATACCCTCACCCGTACCCTAAGCCGTACCCTAAACCTAACCCTAACCCTAACCCTAACCCTAACCCCTACCCTATGCCATACCCTCACCTGTACCCTATCCCATAACCTAAGCCGTACCATAACCCTAACACTAACCCTAACCCTAACCCATAACCTACGCCGTACCCTCACCCGTACCCTAACCCGTATCCTAAGCCGTACCCTAACCCTAACCCTAACCCTAACCCTAACCCATAACCTACGCCGTACCCTCACCCGTACCCTAACACGTACCCTAAGACGTACCGTAACCCTAACCCTAACCCTAACCCACACTCTACGCCGTACCCTAACCCGTACCCTAACACGTATCCTAAGCCGTACCCTAACCCGAACCAATACCCTACGCAGTACCCTCACCCGTACCCTCACCCGTACCCTAAGCCATACCCTAACCCTAACCCTAACCCTAACCCTAAACCCTACCCTACGCCGTACCCTCACCCGTACCCTATCCCATACGCTAAGCCGTACCCTAACCGTAACAGTAACACTAACCCTAACCCTAACCCTAACCCATACCCTACGCCGTACCCTCGCCCATAACCTAATCCGTACCCTAAGCCGTACCCTAACCCTAACCCTAACCTATACACTACGCCGTACCCTCACCCGTTCCCTAACTCGTACCCTAAGCCGTACCCTAACTCTAACCCTAACCCTAACCCTAACCCTTACCCATACCCTGCGTACCCTAATCAATACAATAACCTGTATCCTAAGCCTTAACCTAACCCTAACCAATGACCTACACAGTACCCTCACCCGTACCCTAAGCCATACCCTAACCCTAACCCTAACCCTAAACCCTACCCTATGCCGTACCCTCACCCATACCCTATCCTATACCCTAAGCCGTACCCTAACCCTAACACTAACCCTAACCCTAACCCTAACCCTAACCCTAAACTTCCCTTGACTGCTCTTGCCTCCATTAGATTTCCTAAGCACTAGTGTTTTAAGGAACAGGTTAAAAAGAAAATCCTAATGTGATTTTTTTATAATGTGTTTATTCTTTATCTTATCCTAGTGACGAAAATCTTCTCCATGGCTGGACCCTAAATAATATTCCTTTACGTGCTAAGTGGTATCTAGAGAGTGGGATAGGTTTAATAAATACCCTAATCCTAACGTGTACCCTAACCATAACCCATAGCCTAACCCTAATGCGTACCCTAACCCTAACCCAAACCCTAACCCTAACACGTACGCTAATCCTAACCCGTACCCTAAACCAATCCCTAACCCTAAAACTAACCCTAAACCTAACCCTAACCCTAACCCATACGCTACGCCGTACCCTCACCCATACCCTAACCCGTATCCTAAGCCATACCCTAATCCTAAACCTAACCCTAACCTCTACCCTACGCCGTACCCTCACCCGTACCCTCACCCGTACCCAAAGCCTTACCCTAACCCTAACCCTAACCCTCACCCATACCCAACGCCGTAACCTAACCCATATCCTAACCCGTATCCTAAGCCGTACCCTAACCCTAACCAATAACCTACGCAGTACCCTCACCAGTACCCTCACCCGTATCCTAAGCCCTACCCTAACACTAACCCTAACCCTAACCCTAAACTACTCTTTACTGCTTTTGCCTCCATTAGATTTCCTAAACACTAGTGTTTTAAGGAACAGGTTAAAAAGAAAACCTTATGTGATTTTTTTATAATGTGTTTATTCTTTATCTTATCCTAGTGACTAAAATCTTCTCCATGGCTGAACCCCAAATAATATTCCTTTACGTGCTAAGTGGTATCTAGAGAGTGGGATAGGTTTAATAAATACCCTAATCCTAAAGTGTACCCTAAACCTAACCCATACCCTAACCCTAACGCGTACCCTAACCCTAACCAAAACCCTAACCCGAACACGTATGCTAATCCTAACCCGTACCCTAAACCAATCCCTAACCCTAAAACTAACCCTAACCCTAACCCTAAACCTAACCCATAACCTACACCGTACCCTCACCCGTACCCTAACCCGTACCCTAAGCCGTACCCTAACCCTAACCCTAACCCTAAACCATACGCTACGCCGTACCCTCACCCGTACCCTAACCCGTATCCTAAGCCGTACCCTAACCCTAACCCTAACCCTAAACTATACCCTACGCCGTAACCTCACCCGTACCCTAACCCGTACCCTAAGCCGTACCCTAACCCTAACCCTAACCCTAACCTATACACTACGCCATACCCTCACTCGTACCCTAACCCGTACCCTAAGCCATACCCTAAACCTAACCCTAACCCTAACCCTAACCCATACCGTACGCCATACCCTAACATGTACCCTAACCCATATCCTAAGCCGTACCCTAACCCTAACCAATACCCTATGCAGTATCCTCACCCATACCCTCACCCGTACCTAAGCCGTACCCTAACCCTAACCCTAACCCTAACCCTAACCCTAAACCCTACCCTATGCCATACCCTCACCTGTACCCTATCCCATAACCTAAGCCGTACCATAACCCTAACACTAACCCTAACCCTAACCCATAACCTACGCCGTACCCTCACCCGTACCCTAGCCCGTATCCTAAGACGTACCGTAACCCTAACCAATACCCTACGCAATATCCTCACCCATACCCTCACCCGTACCCTAAGCCGTACCCTAACCCTAACCCTAACCCTAACCCTAACCCTAACCCTAACTCTAACCCTAACCCTAACCCTAACCCTAACCCTAAGCCGTACCCTAACCCTAACCCTAACCCTAAACCATACGCTACGACGTACCCTCACCCGTACCCTAACCCGTATCCTAAGCCGTACCCTAACCCTATCCCTAACTCTAAACTATACCCTACGCCGTAACCTCACCCGTACCCTAACACGTACCCTAAGCCGTACCCTAACCCTAACCCTAACCCTAACCCTAACCCTAACCCTAACCCATACCGTACGCCATACCCTAACACGTACCCTAACCCGTATCCTAAGCCGTACCCTAACCCTAACCAATACTCTACGCAGTATCCTCACCCATACCCTAACCCGTACCCTAAGCCGTAACCTAACCCTAACCCTAACCCTAACCCTAACCCTAACCCCTACCCTATGCCATTCCCTCACCTGTACCCTATCCCATAACCTAAGCCGTACCATAACCCTAACACTAACCCTAACCCTAAACCATAACCTACGCCATACCCAAACCCGTACCCTAACCCGTATCCTAAGCCGTACCCTAACCCTAACCCTAACCCTAACCCTAACCCATAACCTACGCCGTACCCTCACCCGTACCCTAACACGTACCCTAAGCCGTACCGTAACCCTAACCCTAACACTAACCCTAACGCTAACCCACACTCTATGCCGTACCCTAACCCGTACCCTAACACGTATCCTAAGCCGTACCCTAACCCTAAACAATACCCTACGCAGTACCCTCACCCGTACCCTCACCCGTACCCTAAGCCATACCCTAACCCTAACCCTAACCCTAACCGTAACCCCTACCCTACGCCGTACCCTCACCCGTACCCTATCCCATACCCTAAGCCGTACCCTAACCCTAACACTAACCCTAACCCTAACCCTAACCCTAAACTACCCTTGATTGCTTTTGCCTCTATTAGATTTTCTAAGCACTAGTGTTTTAAGGAACAGGTTAAAAAGAAAATCCTAATGTGATTTTTTTATAATGTGTTTATTCTTTATCTTATCCTAGTGACTAAAATCTTCTCCATGGCTGGATCCCTTATAATATTCCTTTACGTGCTACGTGGTATCTAGAGAGTGGGATAGGTTTAATAAATACCCTAATCCTAACGTGTACCCTAACCCTAACCCATACCCTAACCCTAACGCGTACCCTAACCCTAACCCAAAACCTAACCCTAACACGTACGCTAATCCTAACCCGTACCCTAAACCAATCCCTAACCCTAAAACTAACCCTAACCCTAACCCTAACCCTTACCCTACGCCGTACCCTCACCCGTACCCTAACCCGTACCCTAAGACGTACCCTAACCCTAACCCTAACCCATACCCTACACCGTACCCTCACCCGTAGCCTAACCCGTACCCTAAGCCGTACCCTAACCCTAACCGTAACCTATACACTACGCCGTACCCTCACCCGTACCCTAACCCGTACCCTAAGCCGTACCCTAACTCTAACCCTAACCCTAACCCTAACCCTTACCCATACCCTGCGCCGTACCCTAACCCATACAATAACCTGTATCCTAAGCCTTAACCTAACCCTAACCAATGACCTACACAGTACCCTCACCCGTACCCTAAGCCATACCCTAACCCTAACCCTAACACTAACCCTAACCCTAAACCCTACCCTATGCCTACACTCACCCATACCCTATCCCATACCCTAAGCCGTACCCTAACACTAACACTAACCCTAACGCTAACCCTAACCCTAAACTACCCTTGACTGCTTTTGCCTCCATTTGATTTCCTAAGCACTAGTGTTTTAAGGAACAGGTTAAAAAGAAAATCCTAATGTGATTTTTTTATAATGTGTTTATTCTTTATCTTATCCTAGGGACGAAAATCTTCTCCATGGCTGGACCCTAAATAATATTCCTTTACGTGCTAAGTGGTATCTAGAGAGTGGGATAGGTTTAATAAATACCCTAATCCTAACGTGTACCCTAACCCTAACCCACACCCTAACCCTAATGCGTACCCTAACCCTAACCAAAACCCTAACCCTAACACGTACGCTAATCCTAACCCGTACCCTAAACCAATCCCTAACCCTAAAACTAACCCTAACCCTAACCCTAACCCTAAACCATACACTACGCCGTACCCTCACCCGTACCCTAACCCGTACACAAAGCCTTACCCTAACCCTAACCCTAACCCTCACCCATACCCAACGCCGTAACCTAACCCATATCCTAACCCGTATCCTAAACCGTACCCTAACCCTAACCAATAACCTATGCAGTACCCTCACCAGTACCCTCACCCGTATCCTAAGCCCTACCCTAACCCTAACCCTAACCCTAACCCTAAACTACCCTTTACTGCTTTTGCCTCCATTAGATTTCCTAAACACTAGTGTTTTAAGGAACAGGTTAAAAAGAAAACCTTATGTGATTTTTTTATAATGTGTTTATTCTTTATCTTATCCTAGTGACTAAAATCTTCTCCATGGCTGAACCCCAAATAATATTCCTTTACGTGCTAAGTGGTATCTAGAGAGTGGGATAGGTTTAATAAATACCCTAATCCTAAAGTGTACCCTAAACCTAACCCATACCCTAACCCTAACGCGTACCCTAACCCTAACCAAATCCCTAACCCGAACACGTATGCTAATCCTAACCCGTACCCTAAACCAATCCCTAACCCTAAAACTAACCCTAACCCTAACCCTAACCCATAACCTACACCGTACCCTCACCCGTACCCTAACCCGTACCCTAAGCCGTACCCTAACCCTAACCCTAAACCATTCGCTACGCAGTACCCTCACCCGTACCCTAACCCGTATCCTAAGCCGTACCCTAACCCTAACCCTAACCCTAAACTCTACCCTACGCCGTAACCTCACCCGTACCCTAACACGTACCCTAAGCCGTACCCTAACCCTAACCCTAACCCTAACCCTAACCCTAACCCTAACCCATACCGTACGCCATACCCTAACACGTACCCTAAACCGTAACCTAAGCCGTACCCTAACCCTAACCAATACCCTATGCTGTATCCTCACCCATACCCTCACCCGTTCCCTAAGCCGTACCCTAACCCCAACCCTAACCCTAACTCTAACCCTAACCCCTACCCTACGCCGTACCCTCACCCGTACCCTATCCCATACGCTAAGCCGTACCCTAACCCTAACACTAACACTAACCCTAACCCTAACCCTAACCCATACCCTACGCCGTACCCTCACCCGTACCCTAACCCGTACCCTAAGCCGTACCCTAACTCTAACCCTAACCCTAACCCTAACCGTTACCCATACCCTGCGCCGTACCCTAACCCATACAATAACCTGTATCCTAAGCCTTAACCTAACCCTAACCAATGACCTACACAGTACCCTCACCCGTACCCTAAGCCATACACTAACCCTAACCCTAACACTAACCCTAACCCTAAACCCTACCCTATGCCGTACCCTCACCCATACCCTATCCCATACCCTAAGCCGTACCCTAACCCTAACACTAACCCTAACACTAACCCTAACCCTAAACTACCCTTGACTGCTTTTGCCTCCATTAGATTTCCTAAGCACGAGTGTTTTAAGGAACAGGTTAAAAAGAAAATCCTAATGTGATTTTTTTATAATGTGTTTATTCTTTATCTTATCCTAGTGACGAAAATCTTCTCCATGGCTGGACCCTAAATAATATTCCTTTACGTGCTAAGTGGTATCTAGAGAGTGGGATAGGTTTAATAAATACCCTAATCCTAACGTGTACCCTAACCCTAACCCATACCCTAACCCTAATGCGTACCCTAACCCTAACCCAAACCCTAACCTTAACACGTACGCTAATCCTAAGCTGTACCATAAACCAAGCCCTAACCCTAAAACTAACCCTAACCCTAACCCTAACCCTAACCCATACGCTACGCCGTACCCGCACCCATACCCTAACCCGTATCCTAAGCCGTACCCTAACCCTAAACCTAACCATAACCTCTACCCTACGCCGTACCCTCACCCGTACCCTAACCCGTACCCAAAGCCTTACCCTAACCCTAACCCTAACCCTCACCCATACCCAACGCCGTAACCTAACCCATATCCTAACCCGTATCCTAAGCCGTACCCTAATCCTAACCAATAACCTACGCACTACCCTCAACAGTACCCTCACCCGTATCCTAAGCCCTACCCTAACCCTAACCCTAACCCTAACCCTAAACTACCCTTTACTGTTTTTGCCTCCAGTAGATTTCCTAAACACTAGTGTTTAAAGGAACAGGTTAAAAAGAAAACCTTATGTGATTTTTTTATAATGTGTTTATACTTTATCTTATCCTAGTGACTAAAATCTTCTCCATGGCTGAACCCCAAATAATATTCCTTTACGTGCTAAGTGGTATCTAGAGAGTGGGATAGGTTTAATAAATACCCTAATCCTAAAGTGTACCCTAAACCTAACCCATACCCTAACCCTAACGCGTACCCTAACCCTAACCAAAACCCTAACCCGAACAAGTATGCTAATCCTAACCCATACCCTAAACCAATCCCTAACCCTAAAACTAACCCTAACCCTAACCCTAACCCTAACCCATAACCTATGCCGTACCCTCACCCGTACCCTAACCCGTACCCTAAGCCGTACCCTAACCCTAACCCTAACCCTAAACCATACGCTACGCCGTACCCTCACCCGTACCCTAACCCGTATCCTAAGCCGTACCCTAACCCTAACCCTAACTCTAAACTATACCCTACGCCGTAACCTCACCCGTACCCTAACCCGTACCCTAAGCCGTACCCTAACCCTAACCCTAACCCTAACCCTAACCCATACCGTACGCCATACCCTAACACGTACCCTAACCCGTATCCTAAGCCGTACCTTAACCCTAACCAATACCCTACGCAGTATCCTCACCCATACCCTCACCCGTACCCTAAGCCGTACCCTAACCCTAACCCTAACCCTAACCCTAACCCCTACCCTATGCCATACCCTCACCTGTACCCTATCCCATAAACTAAGCCGTACCCTAACCCCAACCCTAACCCTAACTCTAACCCTAACCCCTACCCTACGCCGTACCCTCACCCGTACCCTATCCCATACGCTAAGCCGTACCCTAACCCTAACAGTAACACTAACCCTAACTCTAACCCTAACCCATACCCTACGCCGTACCCTCACCCGTAACCTAACCCGTACCCTAAGCCGTACCCTAACCCTAACCCTAACCTATACACTACGCCGTACCCTCACCCGTACCCTAAGCCATACCCTAACCCTAACCCTAACCCTAACCCCTACCCTACGCCGTACCCTCACCCGTACCCTATCCCATACCCTAAGCCCTACCCTAACCCTAACACTAACCCTAACCCTAACCCTAACCCTAAACTACCCTTGATTGCTTTTGCCTCTATTAGATTTCCTAAGCACTAGTGTTCTAAGGAACAGGTTAAAAAGTAAATCCTAATGTGATTTTTTTATAATGTGTTTATTCTTTATCTTATCCTAGTGACTAAAATCTTCTCCATGGCTGGATCCCTAATAATATTCCCTTACGTGCTACGTGGTATCTAGAGAGTGGGATAGGTTTAATAAATACACTAATCCTAACGTGTACCCTAACCCTAACCCATACCCTAACCCTAACGCGTACCCTAACCCTAACCCAAAACCTAACCCTAACACGTACGCTAATCCTAACCCGTACCCTAAACCAATCCCTAACCCTAAAACTAACCCTAACCCTAACCCTAACACTTACCCTACGCCATACCCTCACCCGTACCCTAACACGTACCCTAAGACGTACCGTAACCCTAACCCTAACACTAACCCTAACCCTAACCCACACTCTACGCCGTACCCTAACCCGTACCCTAACACGCATCCTAAGCTGTACCCTAACCCTAACCAATACCCTACGCAGTACCCTCACCCGTACCCTCACCCGTACCCTAAGCCATACCCTAACCCTAACACTAACCCTAACCCTAACCCTAACCCTAAACTACCCTTGATTGCTTTTGCCTCTATTAGATTTCCTAAGCACTAGTGTTTTAAGGAACAGGTTAAAAAGAAAATCCTAATGTGATTTTTTTATAATGTGTTTATTCTTTATCTTATCCTAGTGACTAAAATCTTCTCCATGGCTGGATCCCTAATAATATTCCTTTACGTGCTAAGTGGTATCTAGAGAGTGGGATAGGTTTAATAAATACCCTAATCCTAACGTGTACCCTAACCCTAACCCATACCCTAACCCTAACGCGTACCCTAACCCTAACCCAAAACCTAACCCTAACACGTACGCTAATCCTAACCCGTACCCTAAACCAATCGCTAACCCTAAAACTAACCCTAACCCTAACCCTAACCTTAAACCTTACCCTACGCCGTACCCTCACCCGTACCCTAACCCGTACCCTAAGACGTACCCGAACCCTAACCCTAACCTATTGGCTACGCCGTACCCTCACCCGTACCCTAACCCGTATCCTAAGCCGTACCCTAACCCTAACCCTAACCCTAACCCTAACCCATACCCTACGCCATACCCTAACCCGTACCCTAACCCGTATCCTAAGCCATATCCTAACCCTAACCAATACCCTACGCAGTACCCTCACCCGTACCCTCACCCGTACCCTCACCCGTACCCTAAGCCGTACCCTAACCCCAACCCTAACCCTAACTCTAACCCTAACCCCTACCCTATGCCGTACCCTCACCCGTACCCTATCCCATACGCTAAGCCGTACCCTAACCCTAACACTAACACTAACCCTAACCCTAACCCATACCCTACGCCGTACCCTCACCCGTAACCTAACCCGTACCCTAAGCCGTACCCTAACCCTAACCCTAACCTATACACTACGCCGTACCCTCACCCGTACCCTAACCCGTACCCTAAGCCGTACCCTAACTCTAATCCTAACCCTAACCCTAACCCTTACCCATACCCTGCGCCGTACCCTAACCCATACAATAACCTGTATCCTAAGCCTTAACCTAACCCTAACCAATGACCTACACAGTACCCTCACCCGTACCCTAAGCCATACCCTAACCCTAACCCTAACCCTAACCCTAACCCTAAACCCTACCCTATGCCGTACCCTCAACCATACCCTATCCCATACCCTAAGCCGTACCCTAACCCTAACCCTAACCCTAACCCTAACCCTAAACTACCCTTTACTGCTTTTGCCTCCATTAGATTTCCTAAACACTAGTGTTTTAAGGAACAGGTTAAAAAGAAAACCTTATGTGATTTTTTTATAATGTGTTTATTCTTTATCTTATCCTAGTGACTAAAATCTTCTCCATGGCTGAACCCCAAATAATATTCCTTTACGTGCTAAGTGGTATCTAGAGAGTGGGATAGGTTTAATAAATACCCTAATCCTAAAGTGTACCCTAAACCTAACCCATACCCTAACCCTAACGCGTACCCTAACCCTAACCAAAACCCTAACCCGAACACGTATGCTAATCCTAACCCGTACCCTAAACCAATCCCTAACCCTAAAACTAACCCTAACCCTAACCCTAACCCATAACCTACACCGTACCCTCACCCGTACCCTAACCCGTACCCTAAGCCGTACCCTAACCCTAACCCTAACCCTAAACTATACCCTACGCCGTAACCTCACCCGTACCCTAACCCGTACCCTAAGCCGTACCCTAACCCTAAACCTAACCCTAACCCTAACCCTAACCCATACCGTACGCCATACCCTAACCCGTACCCTAAACCAATCCCTAACCATAAAACTAACCCTAACCAATACCCTACGCAGTATCCTCACCCATACCCTCACCCGTACCCGAAGCCGTACCCTAACCCTAACCCTAACCCTAACCCTTACCCTACGCCGTACCCTCAGCCGTACCCTAACCCATACCCTAAGACGTACCCTAACCCTAACTCTAACCCATACGCTACGCCGTACCCTCACCCGTACCCTAACCCGTATCCTAAGCCGTACCATAACCCTAACCCTAACCCTAACCCTAACCCTTACCCATACCCTACGCCATACCCTAACCCGTACCCTAACCCGTATCCTAAGCCGTATCCTAACCCTAACCAATACCCTACGCAGTACCCTCACCCGTACCCTAAGCCGTACCCTAACACCAACCCTAACCCTAACTCTAACCCTAACCCCTACCCTACGCCGTACCCTCACCCGTACCCTATCCCATACGCTAAGCCGTACCCTAACCCTAACACTAACACTAACCCTAACCCTAACCCATACCCTACGCCGTATCCTCACTCGTAACCTAACCCGTACCCTAAGCCGTACCCTAACCCTACCCCTAACCTATACACTACGCCGTACCCTCACCCGTACCCTAACCCGTACCCTAAGCCGTACCCTAACTCTAACCCTAACCCTAACCCTAACCCTTACCCATACCCTGCGCCGTACCCTAACCCATACAATAACCTGTATCCTAAGCCTTAACCTAACCCTAACCAATGACCTACACAGTACCCTCACCCGTACCCTAAGCCATACCCTAACCCTAACCCTAACACTAACCCTAACCCTAAACCCTACCCTATGCCGTACCCTCACCCATACCCTATCCCATAGCCTAAGCCGTACCCTAACCCTAACACTAACCCTAACCCTAACCCATAACCTACGCCGTACCCTCACCCGTACCCTAACCCATACCCAAAGCCTTACCCTAACCCTAACCCTAACCCTCACCCATACCCAACGCCGTAACCTAACCCATATCCTAACCCGTATCCTAAGCCGTACCCTAACCCTAACCAGTAACCTACGCAGTACACTCACCAGTACCCTCACCCGTACCGTAAGCCGTACCCTAACCTTAACCCTAACCCTAACCCTAACCCATACGCTACGCCGTACCCTCACCCGTACCCTAAACCGTATCCTAAGCCGTACCCTAACCCTAACTCTAACCTATACCCTACGTCGTACCATCAACCGTACCCTAAACCGTACCCTACGCCGTACCCTAACCCTAACCCTAAACCTAACCCTAAACTGTACCCTACGCCGTACCCTCACCCGTAGCCTAACCCGTACCCTAAGCCGTACCCTAACACTAACCCTAACCCTAACCCTAACCCTAACCCATACCCTATGCCGTACCCTAACCCGTACCCTAACCGTATCCTAAGCCGTATCCTAACCCTAACCAATACCCTACGCAGTACCCTCACCCGTACCCTCACCCGTACCCTAAACCTAACCCTAACCCTAAACCTAACCCTAACCAATACCCTACGCGATACCCTAACCCGTACCCTACACCCGTATCCTAAGCCGTATCCTAACCCTAACCAATACCCTACGCAGTACCCTCACCCGTACCCTCACCCGTACCCTAAGCCATACCCTAACCCCAACCCTAACCCTAACTCTAACCCTAATCCCTACCGTACGCCGTACCCTCACCCGTACCCTATCCCATACGCTAAGCCGTACCCCAACCCTAACACTAACACTAACCCTAACCCTAACCCTAACCCATACCCTACGCCGTACCCTCACCCGTAACCTAACCCGTACCCTAAGCCGTACCCTAACCCTAACCCTAACCTATACACTATGCCGTACCCTCACCCGTACCCTAACCCGTACCCTAAGCCGTACCCTAACTCTAACCCTAAACCTAACCCTTACCCATACCCTGCGCCGTACCCTAACACATACAATAACCTGTATCCTAAGCCTTAACCTAACCCTAACCAATGACCTACACAGTACCCTCACCCGTACCCTAAGCCATACCCTAACCCTAACACTAACACTAACCCTAACCCTAAAACCTACCCTATGCCGTACCCTCACCCATACGCTATCCCATACCCTAAGCTGTACCCTAACCCTAACACTAACCCTAACCCTAACCCTAACCCTAAACTACCCTTGACTGCTTTTGCCTCCATTAGATTTCCTAAGCACTAGTGTTTTAAGGAACAGGTTAAAAAGAAAATCCTAATGTGATTTTTTTATAATGTGTTTATTCTTTATCTTATCCTAGTGACGAAAATCTTCTCCATGGCTGGACCCTAAATAATATTCCTTTACGTGCTAAGTGGTATCTAGAGAGTGGGATAGGTTTAATAAATACCCTAATCCTAACGTGTACCCTAACCCTAACCCATACCCTAACCCTAATGCGTACCCTAACCCTAACCCAAACCCTAACCCTAACAGGTACGCTAATCCTAACCCGTACCCTAAACCAATCCCTAACCCTAAAACTAAACCTAACCCTAACCCTAACCCTAACCCATACGCTACGCCGTACCCTCACCCATACCCTAACCCGTATCCTAAGCCGTACCCTAACCCTAACCAATAACCTACGCAGTACCCTCACCAGTACCCTCACCCGTATCCTAAGCCCTACCCTAACCCTAACCCTAACCCTAACCCTAAACTACTCTTTACTGCTTTTGCCTCCATTAGATTTCCTAAACACTAGTGTTTTAAAGAACAGGTTAAAAAGAAAACCTTATATGATTTTTTTATAATGTGTTTATTATTTATCTTATCCTAGTGATTAAAATCTTCTCCATGGCTGAACCCCAAATAATATTCCTTTACGTGCTAAGTGGTATCTAGAGAGTGGGATAGGTTTAATAAATACCCTAATCCTAAAGTGTACCCTAAACCTAACCCATACCCTAACCCTAACGCGTACCCTAACCCTAACCAAAACCCTAACCCGAACACGTATGCTAATCCTAACCCGTACCCTAAACCAATCCCTAAACCTAAAACTAACCCTAACCCTAACCCTAACCCTAACCCATAACCTACGCCGTACCCTCACCCGTACCCTAACCCGTACCCTAAGCCGTACCCTAACCCTAACCCTAACCCTAAACCATACGCTACGCCGTACCCTCACCCGTACCCTAACCCGTATCCTAAGCCGTACCCTAACCCTAACCCTAAACTATACCCTATGCCGTAACCTCACCCATACCCTAACCCGTACCCTAAGCCGTACCCTAAACCTAACCCTGACCCTAACCCTAACCCTAACCCTAACCCATACCGTACGCCATACCCTAACACGTACCCTAACCCGTATCCTAAGCCGTACCCTAACCCTAATCAATACCCTACGCAGTATCCACACCCATACCCTCACCCGTACCCTAAGCCGTACCCTAACCCTAACCCTAACCCTAACCCTAACCCTAACCCCTACCCTATGCCATACCCTCACCTGTACCCTATCCCATAACCTAAGCTGTACCATAACCCTAACACTAACCCTAACCCTAACCCATAACCTACGCCGTACCCTAACCCGTATCCTAAGCCGTACCCTAACCCTAACCCTAACACTAACCCTAACCCATAACCTACGCCGTACCCTCACCCGTACCCTAAAACGTACCCTAAGACGTACCGTAAACCTAACCATAACACTAACCCTAACCCACACTCTACGCCGTACCCTAATCCGTACCCTAACACGTATCCTAAGCCGTACCCTAACCCTAACCAATACGCTACTCAGTACCCTCACCCGTACCCTCACCCGTACCCTAAGCCATACCCTAACCCTAACCCTAACCCCTACCCTATGCCGTACCCTCACACGTACCCTATCAAATACCCTAAGCCATACCCTAACCCTAACACTAACCCTAACCCTAACCCTAACCCTAAAATACCCTTGATTGCTTTTGCCTCTATTAGATTTCCTAAGCACTAGTGTTTTAAGGAACAGGTTAAAAAGAAAATCCTAATGTGATTTTTTTATAATATGTTTATTCTTTATCTTATCCTAGTGACTAAAATCTTCTCCATGGCTGGATCCCTAATAATATTCCTTTACGTGCTAAGTGGTACCTAGAGAGTGGGATAGGTTTAATAAATACCCTAATCCTAACGTGTACCCTAACCCTAACCCATACCCTAACCCTAACGCGTACCCTAACCCTAACCCAAAACCTAACCCTAACACGTACGCTAATACTAACCCGTACACTAAACCAATCCCTAACCCTAAAACTAACCCTAACCCTAACCCTAACCCTAACCCTTACCCTACGCCATACCCTCACCCGTACCCTAACCCGTACCCTAAGACGTACCCTAACCCTAACCCTAACCCATACGCTGCGCCGTACCCTCACCCGTACCCTAACCCGTATCCTAAGCCGTACCCTAACCCTAACCCTAACCCTAACGCTAACCCTAACCCATACCCTACGCCATACCCCAACCCGTACCCTAACCCGTATCCTAAGCCATATCCTAACCCTAACCAATACCCTACGCAGTACCCTCACCCGTACCCTCACCCGTACCCTAAGCCGTACCCTAACCCCAACCCTAACCTTAACTCTAACCCTATCCCCTACCCTACGCTGTACCTTCACCCGTACCCTATCCCATACGCTAAGCCGTACCCTAACCCTAACACTAACACTAACCCTAACCCTAACCCATACCCTACGCCGTACCCTCACCCGTAACCTAACCCGTACCCTAAGCCGTACCCTAACCCTAACCCTAACCTATAAACTACGCCGTACCCTCACCCATACCCTAACCCGTATCCTAACCCATATCCTAACCCGTATCCTAAGCCGTACCCTAACCCTAACCAATAACCTACGCAGTACCCTCACCAGTACCCTCACCCGTATCCTAAGCCCTACCCTAACCCTAACCCTAACCCTAACCCTAACCCTAACCCTAACCCTAATCCCTAACCCTAAAACTAACCCTAACCCTAACCCTAACCCTAACCCATAACCTACGCCGTACCCTCACCCGTACCCTAACCCGTACCCTAAGCCGTACCCTAACCCTAAACCTAACTCTAACCCATACGCTACGCCGTACCCTCACCCGTACCCTAACCCGTATCCTAAGCCGTACCCTAACCCTAACCCTAACCCTAACCCTAACCGCTACCCTACGCCGTACCCTATCCCATACCCTAAGCGGTACCCTAACCCTAACACTAACCCTAACCCTAACCCTAACCCATACCCTACGCCGTACCCTAACCCGTACCCTAACCCGTATTCTAAGCCGTACCCTAACCCTAACCAATACCCTACGCAGTATCCTCACCCATACCCTCACCCGTACCCTAAGCCGTACCCTAACCCTAACCCTAACACTAACCCTAACCCTAACCCCTACCCTATGCCATACCCTCACCTGTACCCTATCCCATAACCTAAGCCGTATCATAACCCTAACACTAACCCTATCCCTAACCCATAACCTACGCCGTACCCTCACCCGTACCCTAACCCATATCCTAAGCCGGACCCTAACCCTAACCCTAACCCTAACCCTAACCCATAACCTACGCCGTACCCTCACCTGTACCCTAACACGTACCCTAAGACATACCGTAACCCTAACACTAACACTAACCCTAACCCTAACCCACACTCTACGCCATACCCTAACCCGTACCCTAACACGTATCGTAAGCCGTACCCTAACCCTAACCAATACCCTACGCAGTACCCTCATCCGTACCCTCACCCGTAACCTAACCCGTACCCTAAGCCGTACCCTAACCCTAACCCTAACCTATACACTACGCCGTACCCTCACCCCTACCCTAACCCGTACCCTAAGCCGTACCCTAACTCTAACCCTAACCCTAACCCTAACCCTTACCCATACCCTGCGCCGTACCCTAACCCTTACAATAACCTGTATCCTAAGCCTTAACCTAACCCTAACCAATGACCTACACAGTACCCTCACCCGTACCCTAAGCCATACCCTAACCCTAACCCTAACACTAACCTTAACCCTAAACCCTACCCTATGCCGTATCCTCACCCATACCCTATCCCATACCCTAAGCCGTACCCTAACCCTAACACTAACCCTAACCCTAACCTTAAACTACCCTTGATTGCTTTTGCCTCCATTAGATTTCCTAAGCACTAGTGTTTTAAGGAACAGGTTAAAAAGAAAATCCTAATGTGATTTTTTTATAATGTGTTTATTCTTTATCTTATCCTAGTGACGAAAATCTTCTCCATGGCTGGACCCTAAATAATATTCCTTTACGTGCTAAGTGGTATCTAGAGAGTGGGATAGGTTTAATAAATACCCTAATCCTAACGTGTACCCTAACCCTAACCCATACCCTAACCCTAATGCGTACCCTAACCCTAACCCAAACCCTAACCCTAACACGTACGCTAATCCTAACCCGTACCCTAAACCAATCCCTAACCCTAAAACTAACCCTAACCCTAACCCTAACCCTAACCCATACGCTACGCCGTACCCTCACCCATACCCTAACCCGTATCCTAAGCCGTACCCTAACCCTAAACCTAACCCTAACCTCTTCCCTACGCCGTACCCTCACCCGTACCCTAACCCGTACCCAAAGCCTTACCCTAACCCTAACCCTAACCCTCACCCATACCCAACGCCGTAACCTAACCCATATCCTAACCCGTATCCTAAGCCGTACCCTAACCCTAACCAATAACCTATGAAGTACCCTCACCAGTACCCTCACCCGTATCCTAAGCCCTACCCTAACACTAACCCTAACCCTAACCCTAAACTACCCTTTACTGCTTTTGCCTCCATTAGATTTCCTAAACACTAGTGTTTTAAGGAACAGGTTAAAAAGAAAACCTTATGTGATTTTTTTATAATGTGTTTATTCTTTATCTTATCCTAGTGACTAAAATCTTCTCCATGGCTGAACCCCAAATAATATTCCTTTACGTGCTAAGTGGTATCTAGAGAGTGGGATAGGTTTAATAAATACCCTAATCCTAAAGTGTACCCTAAACCTAACCCATACCCCAACCCTAACGCGTAACCCTAACCCTAACCAAAACCCTAACCCGAACACGTATGCTAATCCTAACCCGTACCCTAAACCAATCCCTAACCCTAAAACTAACCCTAACCCTAACCCTAACCCATAACCTACACCGTACCCTCACCCGTACCCTAACCCGTACCCTAAGCCGTACCCTAACCCTAACCCTAACCCTAAACCATACGCTACGCCGTACCCTCACCCGTACCCTAACCCGTATCCTAAGCCGTACCCTAACCCTAACACTAACCCTAAACTATACCCTACGCCGTAACCTCACCCGTACCCTAACACATACCCTAAGCTGTACCCTAACCCTAACCCTAACCCTAACCCTAACCCTAACCCTAACCCTAACCCATACCGTACGCCATACCCTAACACGTCCGCTAAACCGTATCCTAAGCCGTACCCTAACCCTAACCAATACCCTACGCAGTATCCTCACCCATACCCTCACCCGTACCCTAAGCCGTACCCTAACCCTAACCCTAACCCTAAACCTAACCCTAACCCCTACCCTATGCCATACCCTCACCTGTACCCTATCCCATAAACTAAGCCGTACCATAACCCTAAAACTAACCCTAACCCTAAACCATAAACTACGCCGTACCCTCACCCGTACCCTAACCCGTATCCTAAGCCGTACCCTAACCCTAACCCTAACCCATAACCTACGCCGTACCCTCACCCGTACCCTAACACGTACCCTAAGACGTACCGTAACCCTAACCCTAACACAAACCCTAACCCTAACCCACACTCTACGCCGTACCCTAACCCGTACCCTAACACGTATCCTAAGCCGTACCCTAAACCTAACCAATACCCTACGCAGTACCCTCACCCGTACCCTCACCCGTACCCTAAGCCATACCCTAACCCTAACCCTAACCCTAACCCTAACCCTTACCCTACGCCGTACCCTCACCCGTATCCTATCCCATACCCTAAGCCGTACCCTAACCCTAACACTAACCCTAACCCTAACCCTAACCCTAAACTACCCTTGATTGCTTTTGCCTTTATTAGATTTCCTAAGCACTAGTGTTTAAGGAACAGGTTAAAAAGAAAATCCTAACGTGATTTTTTTATAATGTGTTTATTCTTTATCTTATCCTAGTGACTAAAATCTTCTCCATGGCTGGATCCCTAATAATATTCCTTTACGTGCTAAGTGGTATCTAGAGAGTGGGATAGGTTTAATAAATACCTTAATCCTAACGTGTACCCTAACCCTAACCCATACTCTAACCCTAACGCGTACCCTAACCCTAACCCAAAATCTAACCCTAACACGTACGCTAATCCTAACCCGTACCCTAAACCATTCCCTAACCCTAAAACTAACCCTAACCCTAACCCTAACCCTAACCCTTACCCTACGCCGTACCCTCACCCGTACCCTAACCCGTACCCTAAGATGTACCCTAACCCTAACCCTAACCCATACGCTACGCCGTACCCTCACCCGTACCCTAACCCGTATCCTAAGACGTACCCTAACCCTAAACCTAACCCTAACCTCTACCCTACGCCGTACCCTCACCCGTACCCTAACCCGTACCCAAAGCCTTACCCTAACCCTAACCCTAACCCTCACCCATACCCAACGCCGTAACCTAACCCATATCCTAACCCGTATCCTAAGCCGTACCCTAACCCTAACCAATAACCTACGCAGCACCCTCACCAGTACCCTCACCCGTATCCTAAGCCCTACCCTAACCCTAACCCTAACCCTAACCCTAAACTACCCTTTACTGCTTTTGCCTCCATTAGATTTCCTAAACACTAGTGTTTTAAGGAACAGGTTAAAAAGAAAACCTTATGTGATTTTTTTATAATGTGTTTATTCTTTATCTTATCCTAGTGACTAAAATCTTCTCCATGGCTGAACCCCAAATAATATTCCTTTACGTGCTAAGTGGTATCTAGAGAGTGGGATAGGTTTAATAAATACCCAAATCCTAAAGTGTACCCTAAACCTAACCCATACCCTAACCCTAACGCGTACCCTAAGCCTAACCAAAACCCTAACCCGAACAAGTATGCTAATACTAACCCGTACCCTAAACCAATCCCTAACCCTAAAACTAACCCTAACCCTAACCCTAACCCATAACCTACGCCGTACCCTCACCCGTACCCTACCCCGTATCCTAAGCCGTACCCTAACCCTAACCCTAACCCTAACCTAACCGCTACCCTACGCCGTACCCTATCCCATACCCTAAGCGGTACCCTAACCCTAACACTAACCCTAAACCTAACCCTAACCCCTACCCTACGCCGTACCCTCAACCGTAACCTATCCCATACCCTAAGCCGTACCCTAACCCTAACACTAACCCTAACCCTAAACCTAAACCCTACCCTAAGCCGTACCCTCACCCGTACCCTATTCCATACCCTAAGCCGTACCCTAACCCTAACCCTAACCCTAACCTATACACTACGCCATACCCTCACCCGTACCCTAACCCGTACCCTAAGCCGTACCCTAACCCTAACCCTAACCCTGACCTATACACTACGCCGTACCCTCACCCGTACCCTAACCCGTACCCTAAGCCGTACCCTAACCCTAACCCTAACCCTAACCCTAACCCTAACCCATACCCTACGCCGTACCCTAACCCGTACCCTAACCCGTATTCTAAGCCGTACCCTAACCATAACCAATACCCTACACAGTACCCTCACCCGTACCCTCACCCGTACCCTAAGCCATACCCTAACCCTAACCCTAACCCTAACCTATACACTACGCCATACCCTCACCCGTACCCTAACCCGTACCCTAAGCCGTACCCTAACCCTAACCCTAACCCTAAACCATACGCTACGCTGTACCCTCACCCGTACCCTAACCCGTATCCTAAGCCGACCCTAACCCTAACCCTAACCCTAAACTATACCCTACGCCGTAACCTCACCCGTACCCTAACCCGTACCCTAAGCCGTACCCTAACCCTAACCCTAACCCTAACCCTAACCCTAACCCTAACCCATACCGTACGCCATACCCTAACACGTACCCTAACCCGTATCCTAAGCCGTACCCTAACCCTAACCAATACCCTACGCAGTATCCTCACCCATACCCTCACCCGTACCCTAAGCCGTACCCTAACCCTAACCCTAACCCTAACCCTAACCCTAACCCCTACCCTATGCCATACCCTCACCTGTACCCTATCCCATAACCTAAGCCGTACCATAACCCTAACACTAACCCTAACCCTAACCCATAACCTACGCCGTACCCTCACCCGTACCCTAACCCGTACACTAAGCCGTACCCTAACCCTAACCCTAACCCTAACCCTAACCCTAAACCTAACCCATAACCTACGCCGTACCCTCACCCGTACCCTAACACGTACCCTAAGACGTACCGTAACCGTAACCCTAACACTAACCCTAACCCTAACCCACAATCTACGCCGTACCCTAACCCGTACCCTAACACGTATCCTAAGCCGTACCCTAACCCTAAGCAATACCCTACGCAGTACCCTCACCCGTACCCTCACCCGTACCCTAAGCCATACCCTAACCCTAACCCTAACCCTAACCCTAAGCCCTACCCTATGCCGTACCCTCACCCGTTCCCTATCCCATATGCTAAGCCGTACCCTAACCCTAACACTAACACTAACCCTAACCCTAACCCTAACCCATACCCTACGCCGTACCCTCACCCGTAACCTAACCCGTACCCTAAGCCACACCCTAACCCTAACCCTAACCTATACACTACGCCGTACCCTCACCCGTATCCTAAGCCGTACCCTAACTCTAACCCTAACCCTAAACCTAACCCTTACCCATACCCTGCGCCGTACCCTAACCCATACAATAACATGTATCCTAAGCCTTAACCTAACCCTAACCAATGACCTACACAGTACCCTCACCCGTACCCTAAGCCATACCCTAACCCTAACCCTAACACTAACCCTAACCCTAAACCCTACCCTATGCCGTACCCTCACCCATACCCTATCCCATACCCTAAGCCGTACCCTAACCCTAACACTAACCCTAACCCTAACCCTAAACTACCCTTGACTGCTTTTGCCTCCATTAGATTTCCTAAGCACTAGTGTTTTAAGGAACAGGTTAAAAAGAAAATCCTAATGTGATTTTTTTATAATGTGTTTATTCTTTATCTTATCCTAGTGACGAAAATCTTCTCCATGGCTGGACCCCAAATAATAATCCTTTACGTGCTAAGTGTTATCTAGAGAGTGGGATAGGTTTAATAAATACCCTAATCCTAACGTGTACCCTAACCCTAACCCATACTCTAACCCTAACGCGTACCCTAACCCTAACCCAAAATCTAACCCTAACACGTACGCTAATCCTAACCCGTACCCTAAACCATTCCCTAACCCTAAAACTAACCCTAACCCTAACCCTAACCCTAACCCTTACCCTACGCCGTACCCTCACCCGTACCCTAACCCGTACCCTAAGATGTACCCTAACCCTAACCCTAACCCATACGCTACGCCGTACCCTCACCCGTACCCTAACCCGTATCCTAAGACGTACCCTAACCCTAAACCTAACCCTAACCTCTACCCTACGCCGTACCCTCACCCGTACCCTAACCCGTACCCAAAGCCTTACCCTAACCCTAACCCTAACCCTCACCCATACCCAACGCCGTAACCTAACCCATATCCTAACCCGTATCCTAAGCCGTACCCTAACCCTAACCAATAACCTACGCAGCACCCTCACCAGTACCCTCACCCGTATCCTAAGCCCTACCCTAACCCTAACCCTAACCCTAACCCTAAACTACCCTTTACTGCTTTTGCCTCCATTAGATTTCCTAAACACTAGTGTTTTAAGGAACAGGTTAAAAAGAAAACCTTATGTGATTTTTTTATAATGTGTTTATTCTTTATCTTATCCTAGTGACTAAAATCTTCTCCATGGCTGATCCCAAATAATATTCCTTTACGTGCTAAGTGGTATCTAGAGAGTGGGATAGGTTTAATAAATACCCAAATCCTAAAGTGTACCCTAAACCTAACCCATACCCTAACCCTAACGCGTACCCTAAGCCTAACCAAAACCCTAACCCGAACAAGTATGCTAATACTAACCCGTACCCTAAACCAATCCCTAACCCTAAAACTAACCCTAACCCTAACCCTAACCCATAACCTACGCCGTACCCTCACCCGTACCCTACCCCGTATCCTAAGCCGTACCCTAACCCTAACCCTAACCCTAACCCTAACCGCTACCCTACGCCGTACCCTATCCCATACCCTAAGCGGTACCCTAACCCTAACACTAACCCTAAACCTAACCCTAACCCCTACCCTACGCCGTACCCTCAACCGTAACCTATCCCATACCCTAAGCCGTACCCTAACCCTAACACTAACCCTAACCCTAAACCTAAACCCTACCCTAAGCCGTACCCTCACCCGTACCCTATTCCATACCCTAAGCCGTACCCTAACCCTAACCCTAACCCTAACCTATACACTACGCCATACCCTCACCCGTACCCTAACCCGTACCCTAAGCCGTACCCTAACCCTAACCCTAACCCTGACCTATACACTACGCCGTACCCTCACCCGTACCCTAACCCGTACCCTAAGCCGTACCCTAACCCTAACCCTAACCCTAACCCTAACCCTAACCCATACCCTACGCCGTACCCTAACCCGTACCCTAACCCGTATTCTAAGCCGTACCCTAACCATAACCAATACCCTACACAGTACCCTCACCCGTACCCTCACCCGTACCCTAAGCCATACCCTAACCCTAACCCTAACCCTAACCTATACACTACGCCATACCCTCACCCGTACCCTAACCCGTACCCTAAGCCGTACCCTAACCCTAACCCTAACCCTAAACCATACGCTACGCTGTACCCTCACCCGTACCCTAACCCGTATCCTAAGCCGACCCTAACCCTAACCCTAACCCTAAACTATACCCTACGCCGTAACCTCACCCGTACCCTAACCTGTACCCTAAGCCGTACCCTAACCCTAACCCTAACCCTAACCCTAACCCTAACCCTAACCCATACCGTACGCCATACCCTAACACGTACCCTAACCCGTATCCTAAGCCGTACCCTAACCCTAACCAATACCCTACGCAGTATCCTCACCCATACCCTCACCCGTACCCTAATCCGTACCCTAACCCTAACCCTAACCCTAACCCTAACCCTAACCCCTACCCTATGCCATACCCTCACCTGTACCCTATCCCATAACCTAAGCCGTACCATAACCCTAACACTAACCCTAACCCTAACCCATAACCTACGCCGTACCCTCACCCGTACCCTAACCCGTACACTAAGCCGTACCCTAACCCTAACCCTAACCCTAACCCTAACCCTAAACCTAACCCATAACCTACGCCGTACCCTCACCCGTACCCTAACACGTACCCTAAGACGTACCGTAACCGTAACCCTAACACTAACCCTAACCCTAACCCACAATCTACGCCATACCCTAACCCGTACCCTAACACGTATCCTAAGCCGTACCCTAACCCTAAGCAATACCCTACGCAGTACCCTCACCCGTACCCTCACCCGTACCCTAAGCAATACCCTAACCCTAACCCTAACCCTAACCCTAAGCCCTACCCTATGCCGTACCCTCACCCGTTCCCTATCCCATATGCTAAGCCGTACCCTAACCCTAACACTAACACTAACCCTAACCCTAACCCTAACCCATACCCTACGCCGTACCCTCACCCGTAACCTAACCCGTACCCTAAGCCACACCCTAACCCTAACCCTAACCTATACACTACGCCGTACCCTCACCCGTACCCTAAGCCGTACCCTAACTCTAACCCTAACCCTAAACCTAACCCTTACCCATACCCTGCGCCGTACCCTAACCCATACAATAACATGTATCCTAAGCCTTAACCTAACCCTAACCAATGACCTACACAGTACCCTCACCCGTACCCTAAGCCATACCCTAACCCTAACCCTAACACTAACCCTAACCCTAAACCCTACCCTATGCCGTACCCTCACCCATACCCTATCCCATACCCTAAGTCGTACCCTAACCCTAACACTAACCCTAACCCTAACCCTAAACTACCCTTGACTGCTTTTGCCTCCATTAGATTTCCTAAGCACTAGTGTTTTAAGGAACAGGTTAAAAAGAAAATCCTAATGTGATTTTTTTATAATGTGTTTATTCTTTATCTTATCCTAGTGACGAAAATCTTCTCCATGGCTGGACCCCAAATAATAATCCTTTACGTGCTAAGTGTTATCTAGAGAGTGGGATAGGTTTAATAAATACCCTAATCCTAACGTGTACCCTAACCCTAACCCACACCCTAACCCTAATGCGTAGCCTAACCCTAACCCAAACCCTAACCCTAACACGTACGCTAATCCTAACCCGTACCCTAAACCAATCCCTAACCCTAAAACTAACCCTAACCCTAACCCTAACCCTAACCCATACGCTACGCCGTACCCTCACCCATACCCTAACCCGTATCCTAAGCCGTACCCTAACCCTAAACCTAACCCTAACCTCTACCCTACGCCATACCCTCACCCGTACCCTAACCCGTACCGAAAGCCTTACCCTAACCCTAACCTTAACCCACACCCATACCCAACGCCGTAACCTAACCCATATCCTAACCCGTATCCTAAGCCGTACCCTAACCCTAACCAATAACCTACGCAGTACCCTCACCAGTACCCTCACCCGTATCCTAAGCCCTACCCTAACCCTAACCCTAACCCTAACCCTAAACTACCCTTTACTGCTTTTGCCTCCATTAGATTTCCTAAACACTAGTGTTTTAAGGAACAGGTTAAAAAGAAAATCTTATGTGATTTTTTTATAATGTGTTTATTCTTTATCTTATCCTAGTGACTAAAATCTTCTCCATGGCTGAACCCCAAATAATAATCCTTTACGTGCTAAGTGGTATCTAGAGAGTGGGATAGGTTTAATAAATACCCTAATCCTAAAGTGTACCCTAAACCTAACCCATACCCTAACCCTAACGCGTACCCTAACCCTAAGCAATACCCTAACCCGAACACGTATGCTAATCCTAACCCGTACCCTAAACCAATCCCTAACCGTAAAACTAACCCTAACCCTAACCCTAACCCTAACCCTAACCCTAACCCCTACCCTATGCCATACCCTCACCTGTACCCTATCCCTTAACCTAAGCCGTACCATAACCCTAACACTAACCCTAACCCTAACCCATAACCTATGCTGTACCCTCACCCGTACCCTAACCCGTATCCTAAGCCGTACCCTCACCCTAACCCTAACCCTAACCCTAACCCATAACCTACGCCGTACCCTCACCCGTACCCTAACACGTACCCTAAGACGTACCGTAACCCTAACCTTAACACTAACCCTAACCCTAACCCACACTCTACGCCGTACCCTAACCCGTACCCTAACACGTATCCTAAGCCATACCCTAACCCTAACCAATACCCTACGCAGTACCCTCACCCGTACCCTCACCCGTACCATAAGCCATACCCTAACCCCAACCCTAACCCTAACCCTAACCCCTACCCTATGCCGTACCCTCACCCGTACCCTATCCCATACCCTAAGCCGTACCCTAACCCTAACACTAACCCTAACCCTAACCCTAACCCTAAACTAACCTTGATTGCTTTTGCCTCTATTAGATTTCCTAAGCACTAGTGTTTTAAGGAACAGGTTAAAAAGAAAATCCTAATGTGATTTTTTTATAATGTGTTTATTCTTTATCTTATCCTAGTGACTAAAATCTTCTCCATGGCTGGATCCCTAATAATATTCCTTTACGTGCTAAGAGGTATCTAGAGAGTGGGATAGGTTTAATAAATACCCTAATCCTAACGTGTACCCTAACCCTAACCCATACCCTAACACTAACGCGTACGCTAATCCTAACCTGTACCCTAAACCAATCCCTAACCCTAAAACTAACCCTAACCCTAACCCTAACCCTAACCCTAACCCTAACCCATACGCTACGCCGTACCCTCACCCGTACCCTAACCCGTATCCTAAGCCGTACCCTAACCCTAACCCTAACCCTAACCCTAACCCATACCCTACGCCATACCCTAACCCGTACCCTAACCCGTATCCTAAGCCGTATCCTAACCCTAACCAATACCCTACGCAGTACCCTCACCCGTACCCTCACCCGTACCCTAAGCCGTACCCTAACCCCAACCCTAACCCTAACTCTAACCCTAACCCCTACCCTACGCCGTACCCTCACCCGTACCCTATCCCATACGCTAAGCCGTACCCTAACCCTAACACTAACACTAACCCTAACCCTAACCCTAACCCATACCCTACGCCGTACCCTCACCCGTAACCTAACCCGTACCCTAAGCCGTACCCTAACCCTAACCTATACACTACGCCGTACCCTCACCCGTACCCTAACCCGTACCCTAAGCCGTACCCTAACTCTAACCCTAACCCTAACCCTAACCCTTACCCATACCCTGTGCCGTACCCTAACCCATACAATAACCTGTATCCTAAGCCTTAACCTAACCCTAACCAATGCCCTACACAGTACCCTCACACGTACCCTAAGCCATACCCTACCCTAACCCTAACACTAATCCTAACCCTAAACCCTACCCTATGCCGTACCCTCACCCATACCCTATCCCATACCCTAAGCCGTACCCTAACCCTAACCCTAACCCTAAACTATACCCTACGCCGTAACCTCACCCGTACCCTAACCCGTACCCTAAGCCGTACCCTAAACCTAACCCTAACCCTAACCCTAACCCTAACCCATACCGTACGCCATACCCTAACACGTATCCTAAGCCGTACCCTAACCCTAACCAATACCCTACGCAGTATCCTCACCCATACCCTCACCCGAACCCTAAGCCGTACCCTAACCCTAACCCTAACAATAACCCTAACCCTAACCCCTACCCTATGCCATACCCTCACCTGTACCCTATCCCATAACCTAAGCCGTACCATAACCCTAACACTAACCCTAACCCTAAACCATAACCTATGCCGTACCCTCACCCGTACCCTAACCCGTATCCTAGGCCGTACCCTAACCCTAACCCTAACCCTAACCCTAACCCATAACCTACGCCGTACCCTCACCCGTACCCTAACACGTACCCTAAGACGTACCGTAACCCTAACCCTAACACTAACCCTAACCCTAACCCACACTCTACGCCGTACCCTAACCCGTACCCTAACACGTATCCTAAGCCGTACCCTAACCCTAACCAATACCCTACGCAGTACCCTCACCCGTACCCTCACCCGTACCCTAAGCCATACCCTATCCCTAACCCTAACCCTAACCCCTAACCTACGCCGTACCCTCACCCGTATCCTATCCCATACCCTAAGCCGTACCCTAACCCTAACACTAACCCTAACCCTAACCCTAACCCTAAACTACCCTTGATTGCTTTTGCCTTTATTAGATTTCCTAAGCACTAGTGTTTTAAGGAACAGGTTAAAAAGAAAATCCTAATGTGATTTTTTTATAATGTGTTTATTCTTTATCTTATCCTAGTGAGTAAAATCTTCTCCATGGCTGGATCCCTAATAATATTCCTTTACGTGCTAAGTGGTATCTAGAGAGTGGGATAGGTTTAATAAATACCCTAATCCTAACGTGTACCCTAACCCTAACCCATACCCTAACCCTAACGCGTACCCTAACCCTAACCCATAATCTAACCCTAACACGTACGCTAATCCTAACCCGTACCCTAAACAAATCCCTAACCCTAAAACTAACCCTAACCCTAACACTAACCCTAAACCTTACCCTACGCCGTACCCTCACCCGTACCCTAACCCGTACCCTAAGACGTACCCTACCCCTAACCCTAACCCATACGCTACGCCGTACCCTCACCCGTACCCTAACCCGTATCCTAAGCCGTACCCTAACCCTAAACCTAACCCTAACCTCTACCCTACGCCGTACCCTCACCAGTACCCTAACCCGTACCCAAAGCCTTACCCTAACCCTAACCCTAACCCTCACCCATACCCAACGCCGTAACCTAACCCATATCCTAACCCGTATCCTAAGCCGTACCCTAACCCTAACCAATAACCTACGCAGTACCCTCACCAGTACCCTCACCCGTATCCTAAGCCCTACCCTAACCCTAACCCTAACCCTAACCCTAAACTACCCTTTACTGCTTTTGCCTCCATTAGATTTCCTAAACACTAGTGTTTTAAGGAACAGGTTAAAAAGAAAACCTTATGTGATTTTTTTATAATGTGTTTATTCTTTATCTTATCCTAGTGACTAAAATCTTCTCCATGGCTGAACCCCAAATAATAATCCTTTACGTGCTAAGTGGTATCTAGAGAGTGGGATAGGTTTAATAAATACCCTAATCCTAAAGTGTACCCTAAACCTAACCCATACCCTAACCATAACGTGTACCCTAAACCTAACCAAAACCCTAACCCGAACAAGTATGCTAATCCTAACCCGTAACCTAAACCAATCCCTAACCCTAAAACTAACCCTAACCCTAACCCTAACCCTAACCCATAACCTACGCCGTACCCTCACCCGTACCCTAACCCGTGCCCTAAGCCGTACCCTAACCCTAACCCTAACTCTAACCCATACGCTACGCCGTACCCTCACCCGTACCCTAACCCGTATCCTAAGCCGTACCCTAACCCTAACCCTAACCCTAACCGCTACCCTACGCCGTACCCTATCCCATACCCTAAGCGGTACCCTAACCCTAACACTAACCCTAACCCTAACCCTAACCCATACCCTACGCCGTACCCTAACCCGTACCCTAACCCGTATTCTAAGCCGTACCCTAACCATAACCAATACCCTACACAGTACCCTCACACGTACCCTCACCCGTACCCTAAGCCATACCCTAACCCTAAACCTAACCCTAAACTATACACTACGCCATACCCTCACCCGTACCCTAAACCGTACCCTAATCCATACCCTAACCCTAACCCTAACCCTAAACCATACGCTACGCCGTACCCTCACCCGTACCTTAACCCGTATCCTAAGCCGTACCCTAACCCTAACCCTAACTCTAAACTAATCCCTACGCCGTAACCTCACCCGTACCCTAACCCGTACCCTAAGCCGTACCCTAACCCTAACCCTAACCCTAACCCTAACCCTAACCCATACCGTACGCCATAACCTAACACGTACCCTAACCCGTATCCTAAGACGTACCCTAATCCTAACCAATACCCGACGCAGTATCCTCACCCATACCCTCACCCGTACCCTAAGCCGTACCCTAACCCTAACCCTAACCCTAACCCTAACCCTAACCCCTACCCTATGCCATACCCTCACCTGTACCCTATCCCATAACCTAAGCCGTACCATAACCCTAACACTAACCCTATCCCTAACCCATAACCTACGCCGTACCCTCACCCGTACCCTAACCCGTATCCTAAGCCGTACCCTAACCCTAACCCTAACCCTAACCCTAACCCATAACCTACGCCGTACCCTCATCTGTACCCTAACACGTACCCTAAGACGTACCGTAACCCTAACCCTAACACTAACCCTAACCCTAACCCACACTCTACGCCGTACCCTAACCCGTACCCTAACACGTATCCTAAGCCGTACCCTAACCCTAACCAATACCCTATGCAGTACCCTCACCCGTACCCTCACCCGTAACCTAACCCGTACCCTAAGCCATACCCTAACCCTAACCCTAACCTATACACTACGCCGTACCCTAACCCGTACCCTAAGCCGTACCCTAACTCTAACCCTAACCCTAACCCTAACCCTTACCCATACCCTGCGCCGTACCCTAACCCATACAATAACCTGTATCCTAAGCCTTAACCTAACCCTAACCAATGACCTACACAGTACCCTCACCCGTACCCTAAGCCATACCCTAACCCTAACCCTAACACTAACCTTAACCCTAAACCCTACCCTATGCCGTATCCTCACCCATACCCTATCCCATACCCTAAGCCGTACCCTAACCCTAACACTAACCCTAACCCTAACCCTAAACTACCCTTGACTGCTTTTGCCTCCATTAGATTTCCTAAGCACTAGTGTTTTAAGGAACAGGTTAAAAAGAAAATCCTAATGTGATTTTTTTATAATGTGTTTATTCTTTATCTTATCCTAGTGACGAAAATCTTCTCCATGGCTGGAACCTAAATAATATTCCTTTACGTGCTAAGTGGTATCTAGAGAGTGGGATAGGTTTAATAAATACCCTAATCCTAACGTGTACCCTAACCCTAACCCATACCCTAACCCTAATGCGTACCCTAACCCTAACCCAAACCCTAACCCTAACACGTACGCTAATCCTAACCCGTACCCTAAACCAATCCCTAACCCTAAAACTAACCCTAACCCTAACCCTAACCCTAAACCATACGCTACGCCGTACCCTCACCCATACCCTAACCCGTATCCTAAGCCGTACCCTAATCCTAAACCTAACCCTAACCTCTACCCTATGCCGTACCCTCACCCGTACCCTAACCCGTACCCAAAGCCTTACCCTAACCTTAACCCTAACCCTCACCCATACCCAACGCCGTAACCTAACCCATATCCTAACCCGTATCCTAAGCCGTACCCTAACCCTAACTAATAACCTATGCAGTACCCTCACCAGTACCCTCACCCGTATCCTAAGCCCTACCCTAACCCTAACCCTAACCCTAACCCTAAACTACCCTTTACTGCTTTTGCCTCCATTAGATTTCCTAAACAATAGTGTTTTAAGGAACAGGTTAAAAAGAAAACCTTATGTGATTTTTTTATAATGTGTTTATTCTTTATCTTATCCTAGTGACTAAAATCTTCTCCATGGCTGAACCCCAAATAATATTCCTTTACGTGCTAAGTGGTATCTAGAGAGTGGGATAGGTTTAATAAATACCCTAATCCTAAAGTGTACCCTAAACCTAACCCATACCCTAACCCTAACGCGTACCCTAACCCTAACTAAAACCCTAACACAAACATGTATGCTAATCCTAACCCGTACCCTAAACCAATCCCTAACCCTAAAACTAACCCTAACCCTAACCCTAACCCTTACCCATAACCTACACCGTACCCTGACCCGTACCCTAACCCGTACCCTAAGCCGTACCCTAACCCTAACCCTAACCCTAAAGCATACGCTACGCCGTACCCTCACCCATACCCTAACCCGTATCCTAAGCCGTACCCTAACCCTAACCCTAACCCTAAACTATACCCTACGCCGTAACCTCACCCGTACCCTAACCCGTACCCTAAGCCGTACCCTAACCCTAACCCTAACCCTAACCCTAACCCTAACCCTAACCCTAACCCATACCGTACGCCATAACCTAACACGTACCCTAACCCGTATCCTAAGCCGTACCCTAACCCTAACCAATACCCTACGCAGTATCCTCACCCATACCCTCACCCGTACCCTAAGCCGTACCCTAACCCTAACCCTAACCCTAACCCTAACCCCTACCCTATGCCATACCCTCACCTGTACCCTATCCCATAACCTAAGCCGTACCATAACCCTAACACTAACCCTAACCCTAAACCATAACCTATGCCGTACCCTCACCCGTACCCTAACCCGTATCCTAAGCCGTACCCTAACCCTAACCCTATACCTAACCCTAACCCATAACCTACGCCGTACCCTCACCCGTACCCTAACACGTACCCTAAGACGTACCGTAACCCTAACCCTAACACTAACCCTAACCCTAACCCACACTCTACGCCGTACCCTAACCCGTACCCTAACACGTATCCTAAGCCGTACCCTAACCCTAACCAATACCCTACGCAGTACCCTCACCCGTACCCTCACCCGTACCCTAAGCCATACCCTAACCCTAACCCTAACCCTAACCCTAACCCCTAACCTACGCCGTACCCTCACCCGTATCCTATCCCATACCCTAAGCCGTACCCTAACCCTAACACTAACCCTAACCCTAACCCTAACCCTAAACTACCCTTGATTGCTTTTGCCTTTATTAGATTTCCTAAGCACTAGTGTTTTAAGGAACAGGTTAAAAAGAAAATCCTAATGTGATTTTTTTATAATGTGTTTATTCTTTATCTTATCCTAGTGACTAAAATCTTCTCCATGGCTGGATCTCTAATAATATTCCTTTACGTGCTAAGTGGTATCTAGAGAGTGGGATAGGTTTAATAAATACCCTAATCCTAACGTGTACCCTAACCCTAACCCATACCCTAAACCTAACGCGTACCCTAACCCTAACCCAAAATCTAACCCTAACACGTACGCTAATCCTAACCCGTACCCTAAACCAATCCCTAACCCTAAAACTAACCCTAACCCTAACCCTAACCCTAACCCTAACCCTAACCTAACCCACACCCTAACCCTAACGCGTACCCTAACCCTAACCAAAACCCTAACCCGAACAAGTATGCTAATCCTAACCCGTACCATAAACCAATCCCTAACCCTGAAACTAACCCTAACCCTAACCCTAACCCATAACCTACGCCGTACCCTCACCCGTACCCTAACCCGTACCATAAGCCGTACCCTAACCCTAACCCTAACCCTAACCCATACGCTACGCCGTACCCTCACCCGTACCCTAACCCGTACCCTAAGCCGTACCCTAACCCTAACCCTAACCCTAACCTTAACCCATACCGTACGCCATACCCTAACACGTACCCTAACCCGTATCCTAAGCCGTACTCTAACCTAACCAGTACCCTATGCAGTATCCTCACCCATACCCTCACCCGTACCCTAAGCCGTACCCTAACCCTAACCCTAACCCTAACCCTAACCCCTACCCTATGCCATACCCTCACCTGTACCCTATCCCATAACCTAACCCTAACCCTATCCCTAACACTAACCCTAACCCTAACCCATAACCTACGCCGTGCCCTCACCCGTACCCTAACCCGTATCCTAAGACGTACCGTAACCCTAACCAATACCCTACGCAGTATCCTCACCCATACCCTCACCCGTACCCTAAGCCATACCCTAACCCTAACCCTAACCCTAACCCTAACCCTAACCCTAACCCTAACCCTAACCCCTACCCTATGCCATACCCTCACCTGTACCCTATCCCATAACCTAAGCCGTACCATAACCCTAACACTAACCCTAACCCTAACCCATAACCTACGCCGTACCCTCACCCGTACCCTAACCCGTATCCTAAGCCGTACCCTAACCCTAACCCTAACCCTAACCCTAACCCTAACCCTAACCCATAACCTACGCCGTACCCTCACCCGTACCCTAACACGTACCCTAAGATGTACCGTAACCCTAACCCTAACACTAACCCTAACCCTAACCCACACTCTACGCCGTACCCTAACCCGTACCCTAACACGTATCCTAAGCCGTACCCTAACCCTAACCAATACCCTACGCAGTCCCCTCACCCGTACCCTCACCCGTACCCTAAGCCGTACCCTAACCCTAACCCTAACCCTAACCCTAACCGCTACCCTACGCCGTACCCTCACCCGTACCCTATCCCATACCCTAAGCCGTACCCTAACACTAACACTAACCCTAACCCTAACCCTAACCCTAAACTACCCTTGATTGCTTTTGCCTCTATTAGATTTCCTAAGCACTAGTGTTTTAAGGAACAGGTTAAAAAGAAAATCCTAATGTGATTTTTTTATAATGTGTTTATTCTTTATCTTATCCTAGTGACTAAAATCTTCTCCATGGCTGGATCCCTAATAATATTCCTTTACGTGCTAAGTGGTATCTAGAGAGTGGGATAGGTTTAATAAATACCCTAATCCTAACGTGTACCCTAACCCTAACCCATACCCTAACCCTAACGCGTACCCTAACCCTAACCCAAAACCTAACCCTAACACGTACGCTAATCCTAACCAGTATCCTAAAACAATCCCTAACCCTAAAACTAACCCTAACCCTAACCCTAACCCTAAACCTTACCCTACGCTGTACCCTCACCCGTACTCTAACCCGTACCCTAAGACGTACCCTAACCCTAACCCTAACCCATACGCTACGCCGTACCCTCACACGTACCCTAACCCGTATCCTAAGCCGTACCCTAACCCTAACCCTAACCCTAACCCTAACCCTAACCCTAACCCTAACCCATACCCTACGCCATACCCTAACCCGTACCCTAACCCGTATCCTAAGCCGTATCCTAACCCTAACCAATACCCTACGCAGTACCCTCACCCGTACCCTCACCCGTACCCTAAGCCGTACCCTAACCCCAACCCTAACCCTAATTCTAACCCTAACCCCTACCGTATGCCGTACCCTCACCCGTACCCTATCCCATACGCTAAGCCGTACCCTAACCCTAACACTAACACTAACCCTAACCCTAACCCTAACCCATACCCTACGCCGTACCCTCACCCGTAACCTAACCCGTACCCTAAGCCGTACCCTAACCCTAACCCTAACCTATACATTACGCCGTATCCTCACCCGTACCCTAACCCGTACCCTACACCGTAGCCTCTCCTGTACCTTAACACGTACCCTAACCCTAACCCTAACCCTAACCATAACCCTAAACTACCCTTGACTGCTTCTGCCTCCAATAGATTTCCTAAGCACTATTGTTTTAAGGAACAGGTTAAAAAGAAAATCCTAATGTGATTTCTTTATAATGTGCGTGTTCTTTATCTTATCTTAGTGTCTAAAATCTTCTCCATGGCTGGACCCCAAATAATATTCCTTTACGTGCTCAGTGGTATGTAGAGAGTGGAATCGGTTTAATAAATAACCCAACCCTAATGCGTATCCTAACCCTAACCCATACCCTAACCCTAAATCGTACCGTAATCCGAACCCGTACCATAAACCTACCCTAACACTAAAAGTAACCCTAATCCTAACCCATACCCTACACCGTACCCTCACCTGTACCCTAACCCTAACCCTAAACCTAACCCTAACCCATACCCTACGCCGTACCCTCATTCATACCCTAACACGTACCCTAAGCCGTACCCTAACCCTAACCCTAACCCTACCCATAACCATAACCCTAAAGTACCCTTGACTGCTTCTGCCTCCAATAGATTTCCTCAGCACTAGTGTTTTAAGGAACAGGTTAAAAAGAGAATCCTAATGTGATTTCTTTATAATGTGTGTGTTCTTTATCTTATCCTAGTGTCTAAAATCTTCTCCATGGCTGCACCCCAAATAATATTCCTTTACGTGCTAAGTGGTATCTAGAGAGTGGGATAGGTTTAATAAATACCCTAACACTAACATGTACCCTAACCTAACACATACCCTAACCTTCACACGTACCCTAATCCTAACCCGTTCCCTAAACCTAGCCCTAAGTCTAAAACTAACCCTAACCCTAACTCATACCCTACGCCGTACCCTAACCCGTACCCTAAGCCGTACCCTAACCCTAACCCTAACCCTAACCCTTACCCTCAACTACCCTTGACTGCTTCTGCCTCCAATAAATTTTCTATGCACTAGTGTTTTACGGGACAAGTTAAAAAGAAAATCCTAATGTGATTTCTTTGTAATGTGTGTGTTCTTTATCTTATCCTAGTGTCTAAAATCTTCTCCATGGCTGGACCCCAAATAATATTCCTTTACGTGCTAAGTGGTATCTAGAGAGTGGTATAGGTTTAATAAATACCCTAACCCTAACGCGTACCCTAACCCTAACCCATACCCTAATCCTAACCCGCACCGTAAACCTAACCCAAACCCTAAAACTAACCCTAATCCTAACCGTAACTGATACCTTAACCCGTACCCTAACCCATAATATAAGCCGTACCCTATCCCTAACCCGAACCCTAAACCCAACCCTAACCCTAACCCTAACCCTGACACTCTCCCTATTTAAATCCTTGACACTGTCTTTAAATAATGTCCTGATGCAGTTCCTACCTGAGATGCTGATGCTCTCACTAAGACCTTGAAGTCTCTATCTGAAAAGCTGACACTGTCTGTAACTAATTTCCTGACTTTTTCCTTAACTAACCTCCTAATTTTGTCCCTAAATAATGCCCTGAAACTGGTCCTAACTATGGCCCTGATGCTGACCCTATCTAAGGCCCTGACGATGTCCCTAATAGACTTAGATGTCCCTCACTGTTGTCCTGATCCTGTCCATTACTAATGCCCTGAATATGTGCCTACGTAAGTCTCTGACCCTGTCCTAAGGCCCTGACCCTGTTCCTAAGTAAGGGCCTTGACGCTGTCTCTACAGTATGCCCTGACACTGCCCCTAAATAACGGCCTGACACTGGTCCCAATATGGACCTGATCCTGTCCATAACTAAGGCCCTGAAGTTGTCCCTCATTAAGTCTCTGACACTGCCCTTAATAAGCCCCTGACCGTGTCCCTAGCTAATGGCCTAAGCTATAACTTACAAAGTCCCTAACACTATCCCCAAGATGCTGACACCCTGCCTAACTTAGGCTTTGATGTTGTCCCTTAGTGTTTAAGTGGTCACAAAATAACACCCTGATTCTATTACTAAGGCCCTGAATATATCCCTAAGAAAGTCTCTGAAGTGTCCCTAACTAACGGCCTAAACTGTCTCTTACTAAGGCCTTCAAGTTATCTCTGAGGGCCTGACAACACTGTCCCTAACAAAGGGCCTGTTGCTGGCCCTAACTAACGTCCTGATGCTGAACCTTACTGAGGCCCTGATGCTCTTCCTAACTAAGGCCTTGATGCCGATTCTACCTGAGGCCCTAAAACTGTCTGTGACTAATGGCCTGACTCTTTCCCTAACTAACACCCTAATTTTGTCCCTCATTAATGCCCTGACAATGGTCGACACTACAGCCCTGATGCTGGCCCAATCTAAGACCTTGACGATGTCCCTAATAGCCTTAGATGTCCCTCACTGTTGGCCTGACCCTGTCCCTAACCAAGGCCCTGACCCTCTTCCTAAAGCTGTGATGATGTCTCTACCTGAGGCACTGACACTGTCTATAACAATGGCCGACTCTTTCCCTAACACCCTGATGCTGCCCCTAATAGCCTCGTGTATCTCTCAGTAATGCCCTAATCCTGTCCATAACTAAGGCCCTGAATATGTCCTTAAGTAAGTCTCTGATGCTGTCCTTAACTAAGGCCCTGATACTCTCTATACCTAAGGCACTGACACTATCTATAATAATGGCCTGACTCTTTCCCTAACTAACACCCTGATGCTATCCCTAATTGAGGCCCTGAAGATGTCCCTAATACCTTTAGGTGTTCCTCAGTATCACCCTGATCCTGTCCATAACTAAGGCCCTGAATATGTCCCTAGGTACATCTCTGACGCTGTCCCTAACTAAGGCCCTGATGCTGTCTCTACCTCAGAACCTGACATTCTAATGTCCTGACTCTCCCTAACTAACATCCTGACGCTGCCCCTAAGTGAGGCCCTGACACTCTTCTTAACTAAGGACTTGCCGCTGTCCCTACCTAAAACCCTGACACTGCCTGTAACTAATGACCTGACTCTTTCCCTAATTAACACCCTAGTTTTGGCCCTAACTAAAGCCCTGACACTGGTTCTAATTATGGCCATGATGCTGGCTCTAAGGCCCTGAAGATATCCCTAAGTAACAGCCTGAATTGTGTCTAACTAAGGCTCTCACGTTATCTCTAACTTAGGCCCTGACGCTGTCCCTTATAGTCTAAGCTGTCATTAAATAATGCCCTGATCCTGTCCATAACTAAGGTTCTGAATATGTCCCTAAGTACATCTCTGATGATGTCCCTAACAGCCTGAACCGTCTCTTCAAGTTATCTCTGAGGATCTGACACTGGCCCTTACTAAGGCCTCACCCCGGGGTTGTCCCAGGCTGCTGGGCAGTTTTCTCTTGTCCTCATCTCTAGCCAGCTGCCTGCCATTGGCCACTCTAAGATTCTGCGATGCAGTGGTCCCACGTGGGATGTGCCTGTGTAGGCTCACCTGCGGGAGGAGAGTCATGGCCACTCCGCCCTCCAGGGGACTGCGGCTCAGGGTAGGAATCGCTCAGCCAGCGTCTGGACACAGGGTTCTGTGTCCTTGTTTGTTGTAAACCCCTTGGAGTTACCTCTAACATTTTTTAAATGGATCTCCCATCAGCATATTTATGATTTAAATTATTTACCACATTAAAATTCAGGAATGACATTATTAGAATGAGCAGGAAGACACAGGATGCCCCCCCCAATGATCTATTACTGGGAGGATTTAAAATTCTAATGAGAAAACACTCACTCTCCTCATCTTCTTGGGCGTCAGCACAAGGCGGGAATCAGCAGCATTCTTTATTTATCCCTCTGATTTTCCAGAACCTTTCCTTCAAGGAGAAATCTCTGGGCTCTGTGGGAACTGTGAGTGGTGACCATCTGGTAAATCTGAGACTGAAAAGAAAGAGGAAAAGAGATAGAGGAGGAGATGAGAATTGGTGATGGGGAGAAACAGGGGCATCCACGTTCAATCTCAGGCTGAGAGTCTGGGTTAATCTCCAACGAACCTAAGGACCACCAGGAGCTGGTCCCACTGGCCTTGTCACCTGGTATGGGGATTGGGGACAGCCAAACCACCATGGCCACTTTCAGAGAAATAAAGAAAGTGGGAGGGCACCCCTGGGAGCCAGGTTGAAAATGGTCATGCTGTGAAATAATAAGATGCCCTTTTCAGAAAAGTGAAGACGGTTCTCTTGGTTCTCAAAGACTTGCAAATACTGTGTCCTTCTGGAGGCATGCTGAAGGCTTCAGCCTTTGAGGGCAGTAATGGGAGTGCATCTGGGCTCAAAACCATCCAGCACTCACTCCTTGAGGGTGCAGAGGATGACCAGTGTCCACCCCTCGGGTGCTGTGGGGCCTGAGATCCCCTGATCACCGAGGACGGGAGGGGCCGCACAGACACTCCACTGGACCACCGGGGGCTTGGCTGGTGGGCTACAGTCCTTTATCAGATACATGGTTTGCAAACATCTTGTGCCATTTTGGATGGTGGATTATCTTATTCCTTGCTCCTTTTATACACAACTGTTTTTCATTTTGAGGAAGTCCAATTCATCTATCTTATCTTTTGTTGCTTGTGCTTTTGGTAGCAGATCTAAGAAATCATGACCAAATCCAAGGTCATGAAGATTTACTCTCATGTTTTCTTCTACGAGTTTTATCATTTTGGTTCTTGCATCTAGGCCTTTGGTCCATTTTGCGTTGATTTTTGTATATGGCGTGAGGGGAGGTAAGGGTCCAAGTTTATTCTTCTGCATGTGGGTATCCAGTCGTTCCAGAACCTGTGCTAACTGTTTGGGAGAAAATACGTGCAAATGATGCGACCAACAAGGGCCTAATTCTAAAATATACAAACAGCTCATACAACTCAAAAAAGAAAAAAGAATCAAAAAATAGGCAGAAGGTCTAAATAGACATTTCTGCAAAGACATACAGATGGCCAATAGGCACATGAAAAGATGCTCCACATCACTAATTATTAGAGAACGCAAATCAAAACTACAGTGAGTTATCACTTCATAGTGGTCAGAATGGCCATCATTAAAATGTCTAGAAATAAATGCTGGAGGGGGTGTGGAGAAAAGGGAACCCTCCTACACTACTGGTGGGAATGTAAATTGATGCAGCCACTATGGAAAACAGTACGGAGGTTCCTCAAAAACTAAAAATAGAATTACCATATGAACCAGCAATCCCACTCCTGGGCACATATCCAGACAAAACTATAATTTGAAAAGATACATGCACCCCAGCATTCACAGCAGCACTATTCACAATAGCCAAGACATGGAAGCAACCTGAATGTCCCTCAACAGATGAATGGATATAGAAGATATGATACATATATACAATGGAATATTACTCAGCCATAAAACAGAATGAAATAATGCCATCTGCAGCTACATGGATGGACCTAGAGATTATCATACAAAGTGAAGTAAGTCAGACAGAGAACGACAAATACCATATGATATCACTTATATGTGGATTATAAAATGAGACCCAAATGAACCTATCTACAGAACAAAAACAGACTCTCAAATATAGAAAACAGACTTGTGGTTGTCAAGGGGAAGACAGGCGAGAGAGATGGATTGGGAGTTTGGGATTAGTAGATGCAAATTATTATATATAGGATGGATAAACAAGGTCTTACTGTACAGCACAGGGAACTATATTCAATACCCTGTAATAAACCATAATGGAAAAGAATACGAAAAATATGTATATATGTATGTATGTATATATGAATCACTTTGCTGTACAGTAGAAATTAACACAACATTGTAGGTCAACTATACTTCAGTATCAATTAGTTTGAAGGCACTTTTATAAATTAGGCCTTATTTCTCTTGTCCTTTCATCCTGGGACAAATGTATAACAGAAACTAACCTGGATTACTCCGGGATGAACTCATATCACACAGAACTTTAATTGTTGAACAAACCATGAATACCAGTTACACCATGGGATGTCCTGATCCAATATGAAGTTTGTATACCTTGTATCAAGCCTGCAGATTCCACTAAATTTGGAAATTCAAACTGAAATGAAGCCACCTATCCCATGACTTCTCCACAACTAGTTATACAACATCAATTGGAAACCATATACAATCAAATGAATGCAGACAGACACAACTATAGCCTTCCTTTTTTTTCCTTTTAGATAAAGAGGGTATTTAAGGTGATGTCTTGGGCCGTTTCAGGGTGTTACTCAATTTCCTGGGTATCTGCCATGCACACAGGAAGTACACGTTAGTTAAATTGTTTGTGCAACTATATGAAGGTAGTTAATACCACAAAACTGTATACGTAAAGTGAATTAAACGCTAAAGTCATGTTTTGTATTTTTAATGACAAAGAAAAAAAAGTGTAGCGCTGATATTTGTTACAGAAATGAACATTAAAAACATTCTTAGTGAAAAAGCCATACAGAAAAGGCCACCTAGATCCCATATTCATCTTGTCTGCTTCAAATCCATCAAGGTTGTCCAAATGAGGGGGAAACTCAGTAATGGTTCCAGAAAAAGAAAACTGGATCAGGATGGAAAAAGACATTTTCATACAGTTGGGACAGCAGGTGAAAGTTGAAGTGGGGCTGAGTATTAAATTATAATGTAGACACCAGGATTTCCTCATTTAGGGGTTATGTGCTGGTTCCTTGGGCAAAACACACTGAGCATTTTGTGTGAAGTGGCAAATGGGAGTACTTTTTGCCATTATTGCAACTTTTCTGTACATTTTAAATTACTGGAAAGTAAATTACTTTTCTAGACAACCATGTCAGTATCATGCCAGAAAATCAGATAAGACAGACATCAAATTTTGTTATAGGGGCCAAGACTCACCCAGACCAAGTTCAACCAAAGTTGTGATACTTATTTCCCTTGTAGGAGTCCGCATGGTATTAAGAGGCACTGTGGGAAGAGTATATTAGTAGCTACCATGTCTTGGGTCCTGTGGATTACCTGGGGTGCAGTAGAAACTGAGATTTTAGTATTGCAATTTTTCACATTACTTCAAAAAATATGTTAAAAAATAAATTCAGTAAAGTTGCAAAATATGGAATCAATATACACAAATCAGTTTTGTTTCTATACACTAATAATGAACCACCAGCAAGAAAAATTAAGAAAACAATCCCATTTACAATTCCATCAAAAAGAACAAACTATTTAGCAATAAATTTAACCAAGGACATGAAAGACGTATACTCAGAAAACTATAAAGCATTGATAAAGAAACTGAAGACACAATAGAAAACAATATTCCATGCTCATGCATCAGAAAAATTACTATTATTAAAATGTTTATTCTACCCAAAGCCATCAACAAACAGTGCCAGGAAAACTAGACACCAGACTCCAAAGAACGACACTGGTCACCATCTACACTGCACGTAAAACTAACTAAAAGCGCACAGTATTCCACATTAAACCCTTTCTCTCCTGAGGCCCCTGAAGATGCACCCCACCCACCCAGCAGTCAGCTGCACAGGAAGATTCTCCACACTTGCTCATTTTTTCCTCTTGTGGAGTCTCCTCACCAGTGGTTCCTGAGAAAACCCAGCTGCTGTCAGTGTGGACAATGCCTCATGGTCCAGAAACCTAAGCCCTGACAGGAGACAAAGCTCCTGTCTGCTTGTCACAGAGCAAAGTCTGTGGGCAGGGTGCACCTGTGCCCCCAGGGTCAGACAGGTGGGTTCGGCGCCCCCTGTGGGACGTCAGAGAAGTGCCGGGAGCGCCGCACTCACAAACCCAGGGGCCTCATCCGGAAGGCAGTTCTGCTGTATATACTAAAGTTTGGAAATCCAAACTGAAATGGAGCCAAGTATCTCACTGTATCTTCTCAAAAGATGGTTAAGGAGCAATTCATTACAAACCATATGTAATGAAATGAATGTAAACACAAACTTTACAACTTAAACCAAAATTCACTCAAAATTGCCCATAGACAAATTTAAATTACCAAACTATAAAAATCCTAGGAAAAAAAAAGATAATCTACATGATTTTGGATCTGGTGACCTTATTCAGAAAACCGGAAGACAAACCACAAACTGCAAGAAACTATTTCCAAAACACATATCTGATAAAGGATTTGTACTCAAATTATGCCAACAACGCCATTAAAATTTGGTAAAGATTGAAACACACACCTGGCCCAAGAAGATAAACAGGCAGTAAATAAGCATACAAGAATATACTCAAGACGCTGGTGGAATGCATGCACAACCAACTTCGGAAGACAGTTTGGCAGTTTTTTCCAAATCTAAAAAGTCTCACCTTAGGATCCAAGAAGTGTACCTCTTGTATTTAGACAACTGCTTTGAAAAACTGTGTTCAAACCAAAACTAGCATCAAGTAATGCACAGCAGCTCTATTCATAATGGCTAAAAACTTAAAGATATCAATATGTCCTTCTGTAGATGAATTCATAAGCAAATTAGGGCACATACATGTCAAGGGGAGAAGAATACACCACCCCAAAATATGCCCATTTGACAAAAGGATTATTTTGCACTGATTAAGAAACAGCAGACTCAAGAGAATCTTTCAAAACCAAGTAGAAAATGCCCTATTAGGAGGTAAATTTATATTTATGAAGGATATCTCCATTTGTAAGGGTATGTCCCTCTCTGGACCAGGAATTGAATGATGACTAAGTATCAAGAAAAGCTTGTTGGGACTTCCCTGCTGGTCCAGTGGTTAACACTCCATGCTCCCAATGCAGGGGACCAGGGTTCAAGCCCTGGTCAGGGAACTAGATCCCGCAAGCTGCAATTAAGAGCCCACATGCCGCAACTAAAGATTCCACAGGCCGCAACTGAGACCCAGCGCAGCCAAATAAATAAATGTTTTTTTTTAAAAAAAAAAACCTTGTCAACGAAATAGGCCTGGATGTAAATCTGTGTAACAACCATGCCCTTGTTTACTGTGCTTTGCCTAATAACCAACCTTAAATGGCTTCCTCCATTCCCTAATATCTTTCTTTTGTTCTCAGTGGAAGATAGCATTTAAGGTAACGGCTTGGGCCATTTCAGGGAGTGACTCAGTTTTCCTGGGTATCTTTCAAGTATACAGGAGGTATGCATGGTATATATTAAACTTCTGATTGTTTTCTCTAGTTTATCTCTTTTTCATTACGAGGGAGATCTCAATAAAGAACATAGAAGGGTAGAGGGAAAATTATTTTTCCTCTAATATACATGCAATGCAATAGTATTCAGAGATATAAAGGAATGGACCATCAACCCGTGCAAAAAAAAAAAAAGATACATCTAACACTTACATTGCTAAGTGAAAGAATCCAGTTTGAAGTGCTACACACTGTATGGCCTCATTTATATGACATTCTAGAAAAGGCAAAACTGACATGGTAAACAGCGTATGGAATATGTGGTTGAAATAGTCCACATGATACTTTAGTGGTGAATACCTGTCACTATGCATTTGTCTACACCCACAGATTTTTACAACCCAACAAGTAAATTACAATCTATTCAAACTTAGCTACTTAGGATATGGGAGTGTCAAAGACTGGAATACAGAATGTAACAAAGAATCTAACTGATTCAGAAATGTATGAAAAAACTCACTGTTGGTAGTGGGACAAATGGGCTGACCTAAGTTAACTTTGGAAATATACAGAACCTGTAGGCCAAAGACAAAATGTACCATACATACACAGTGGACTCTATGTTCTTTCCATGAGGGGTAGTAGCTAATAATACTGAAACTACTATATCAGTAATTGAATGGAACAAGCACTGAATTTAATAAATGACAAATGGTGGAAGCCAGGTTTCCTACCACTGGAGTGGGATGTTACAGTCAAACAAAGGGAGAAGGTTACAATATCCATGTCATAACAGATCCGGTTGGAGATAGCAGTATAAACTATCTTTAGCCTACACATAGTTCCACATGGAAATCTTTATAATTATGTGTATATGCATAGGCTGGGATACATGCATATATTTCCACGCACTGTCAGCTGAGCATATTTAGCTCCCACATGTAAGTTTTTAATACCATTCTCTAATAAACGGAACAAGGGCTCTTTGAAGAAAGGGCTGATGCTAGGACTGAGACAGTAAATATATGAAGCAGGATAATCTTAAAATATCAGAAAGTAAAGAAGTACCAAAAATTTTAAAAACCCACAAAAGAAAAATTATGTAAAATGAAAACAGGAGCAAATGCAAAAATCTCTCAACAGCCAAAGCAAGAATTAACTAAGCAGTCTAATAATGTAGTGCTGGATTATAACCAAAAGTTTATAATAATTATTCACGTGTCCAAACTGGTAAAAATAAATTACATAGTTTTTGATGAATGGTGTTAAATAGAAATCTCCTATGCAGAAAGCTTCTAAACAATTTATATAGCCACTCAGCTGTCCATCAAGGGTGTGAAGCTAACTCCTCTCTCCTCAAGTGTGGGTTCTGCATTATGACTTCCTCCTAAATAAGACACACAGGATGGACATGGGAAAATATTAACTTCACTGTGGGAACACTTGACAAACACTACCTCAGCTAGGTGACCAAAGTTGAGAATATAAGTGAGAAGTTCCCTTGAGAGCCTGTCCTCTTGATATACAGTGAAGAGGAAGCACTTCACCTCTGTGATCTGCTTTTTCAAAGCCAAGTCTAACCACGACAAAAACACCAAGCAAATCCCAGTGCCTGGCAGTCTATAAAATACCTGACCAGTCCTCCTCCACACTGTCAAGGTCATGGAAACAAGGAGAGTCTGAGCAACTGTCAAAGCCCAGAAGAGACTAAACAGACATGATGACCCCATGGCCTTTGAGATCCTGGAACAAGGAAAGGTATAACAAAGGGAACATGAATAGGGACTTCGGTTAATAATAGAGTATCAATATTTGTTCATTATTTGTCATGATTCTGTAGAAAATTAGACAGGAAAAATTAAACGTCAAATAAGAGAAACCTACTGTAACAAACTGGAAATCCAGAAGAAACAGGTGATTTCTTTGTAAAAACTCATTACCAAAATGAACACTAAATTAAGGAAAATACAAAAAGACCAATTAATTACTGAGGAATCTCTTCCCCATACTGGTTATCCTATCACTGTTCCAGGGTTTCCCTCTCCCGGGACAGGGAAGGAACAGGGACAGAGCTGTTTGGCAGCTCCACTAATATCTGGTCCCACCCAGAATCTTCATCTCCCCCAGCCATGCCTACCCAGTGAGGACACCTGAGGAAGGATCAGGGATTATTGATTCAGATATATCAACTACAAATTTTTCTTTTCCCAGCGACTGGACACACTTACTGAAGTAAAATAAATTAGTATTTACTTACTGTCCTCCCAAGACTGCAAGAAGTTCTTTCACTTACTGACAAGTCAGGATCGTTGGTGGTGGTAAACTCAAGTCTCTTTCCTTGGGCATCAGGTCCTCACATCTCAGAGGCTGGCCCAAAACAGCCCATGTGCCCTCAGAAGACACACAGACCTCATTCCTGCCCCTGAGAGGTGGGAGCCCTTGAGTTATGCCATCTCCCTGGCCATATTAATTGCCCATCCCTGAAAAACAATACTGCTCATTTTCTAGTATCTTCTCTCTCATTTACTAAGTGAAGAAACCAAATGCTAGGGTGGTAAGGAAACTCTTGTGCAATGAAGTAATGGGAGGCTCAAGAATTATTCCATGCCATGGAACCCATAATTGGCAGGCTTTCCAGAGGCCACATGGATGCATATGGCTCTCCAAGACAATGCAGCCTCAGTGTGAACCTCCCATTGGGAGGTCCAGGTGCTCCCATATCTTTGATTCTTAATGAATATGAATGTCAAAAGTTTCTAACGACTGAAAAGACAAAGGATTGCAGGGCCATGGTCTCCTGTATGGTTGTTGTGTCAGGGACACACTCCAATGTTTAGAGGATTATTACTTCTCTTGGCAGCCTATGAGGCTGTGAGGGGGAGGACTTTTTCTCAACCACATGGATGTTGGTAGTTGAAACTTCTCAAAGGAATGTCTACACTGCCCAGGTAGCTGTTGAATTGCCCGTAACTATACATGAGGGCCTGACAATGCCCAGGCTGGACTGAGCTAGAGGACCACAGATGCCTGCCTGGATAGTCAGAGGTCAAGGGCTGTCCTGCCTGAGGCTTGATCATCTACTCATGCCCACTCAGATGGGACAAAGGATGCCTCCAGTGCCAAGAGGGCCCCACCAGCCCTTAAGAAGGCAGCAGCTGGGGGCTGGCAGGTCACTGCACCCAGTCCTGTATAAATCCACACATGTCCACTGAGTGCCCTCCTGTCTGGGCTGTGCTGGGATCTGAGGCTGCCCAGGCAGGGTAGGGCCAGCATCACCCTTCCCAGGTAGGAGGGCAGAAGGAAACCATGCATGACTTCTGACACCCTCTCCAATCCTTGACAGAGTTTGAGTTGGATAAGAAACAGTCCGAGACAAGAACAGACATTTCATTCTTCTTTCAGAGCCCAGGACTGAGGGAAGGGAGGCCAGAAAAACAGTTATTGACCTCAGCTCCCTGACTCTTGTTTGACCCTGGGCAAGTCCTATCCATTCTGGAGGCTTGAGAGAGAAAGAGAGGGGAGGGCAATGAGGGCCAATTGTGCTTAAACCTAACTCTAACCTTTACCCTAAGAACCCTAACCTCTAACCTTAACCCCCTAACAACCCTAGCCCCAGACCCCTAGACCCTCGCCCCTGACCCCTAAACTCTAATCCCCGGCCCTGACCCTTTAACCACAACCCTCTACCATGACTCTCCAACAATGACCCATAACCCTAAACCGTGACCCCTGAACCCTCACACTGACTCAATCCCAGGCCTAAAGCCCGGCCTAGTGGGTACCAAGGGATGACTGTATGAACTCTCAAAGAAACCAAGGAACTAAATCTTCCTGACCATGAATTTAGCAATGGTTTCTTAGATTTGACAGTAAAGCATAAGAAATGAAAGAAAAAAATAGATAACTTGGATTTCCTCAAGATTACAAACCTTTGTGCAACAAAAGAGGCTCTCCAGAAAGTAAAAAGACAGCCCACAGAATGGAAGATAATATTGGCACATTATATATCTGATAAGACTCTTTACCGAGAATATACCCAGGACTTTTACAACTCATCAACAAAAAGACAAACAATAAAATTTTTGAAACAGACAAATGACTTGCATGGACTGCTCTCCAGGCAAGACATACAAATGGTCAACAAGGACATGAAAAGATGTCAAACATCAGTAGTCATGATGAAAATGCAAATTAAAGCCACAGTGTGATGCCCCTTCACACACACTAGAATAAAAATAAATTTTTAAATAAATTTTTAAATAAATTTTTAAATATATAAATAAAAATAACAAATGTTGGCAACAATGTAGAGAAATTAGAACCCTTAAAAGTTACTTGTGGAGATGTACAATGGTGTAGTCTATGTGTACAAAACTTTAGCATTTACTCAAAAATATAATTACCATGTGGTTCAACAACTCCACTCCTAGATATATACCCAAAATATGGAAAACAGGTGTTCAAACAAAAACTTGTTCACCAATTATTCATAGCAGCACTGTTCACAATAGCCCAAGGTAGAAAAGATTTAAATGTCCATCAGCAGGTAAACAGATAAGCAAAATAAGGTAGATCCATAAGCTGCATTATTCTGTCATATAAAAGAATAAAGTAAAATTATACAGCCACTGTGGAATACTGTATGGTGGCTCCTCAAAAACATGGAAAATGTATGATCCCTTGATTCTGCTCCAGGGTGTACACCCAAAATATTAGAAAGCAAGGACTGGAACAGATATCTGTACCCCATATTCATAGCAACATTATTCACAATTTCCAGCCAAAAGGTGGAAGCAACACAACACATCCTTCAACAGATGAATGGATAAGTACAGTGTAGTATATACACAATGGAATATGATTCAACCTTTAAAACTAAGGTAATTCTCACACATGCTACAATGTGGATGAACCTTGAAGTCATTATGCTAAGTGAAACAAGCCAGACACAAAAAGGACAAACGGTCTATGATTCCACGAGTATGAGGTATCCAGATAAGTCAAATTCAAAGACAAAGTAGAATAAGGTTGCCAGGGGTTGAGGTGAGTTAGTGTTTAATGCCTACGGTTTCATATGGGGAAAATATCTGGAGATGGATGGTGAGGATATTTTTACAACAATGTGAATGTAGTTAATGCCATAGAACTGTATACTTAAAAATGGTTTAAATGGGGCTTCCCTCACGGCACAGTGGTTAAGAATCTGCCTGCCAATGCAGGGGACATGGGTTCAAGCGCTGGTCCTGGAAGATCCCGCATGCCGTGGAGCAGCTAAGCCCGTGTGCCACAACTACTGAGCCTGCGTTCTAGAGCCTGCGAGCCACAACTACTGAAGCCCGTGTGCCTAGAGCCCGTGCTCCACAACAAGAGAAGCCACCGCAACGAGAAGCCTGCACACAGCAATGAAGAGTAGCCCCCGCTCGCCGCAACTAGAGAAAGCCTGCACACAGCAACAAAGACACGACACAGCCAAAAAATAAAAAATAAAATAACATTTTTAAAAAAGCTTTAAAAAAGTGGTTTAAATGGTAAATGTTATGTATTTTTAATCACGATGGAAAAAATGAATGAAATAATCATCAATGTTACAATGTGGATAAACACTGCAAACATCCTAAGTGAAAGAAGCCACACAGAAAAACCACCCAGATCATGCTCATCTTGTACACTCTAAGTCCAGCAAGGTTTTTAAAGTGAGGAAAAGCCCCAGTGATGGTTCCAAGAAAAGAAAACTGGATTCGAATGGAAAATATATTTCCACAAAGCTGGGGCAGCTGGTGAAAGTTGAAGCAGGTCTGGGGATAGGATTATAATGTGGAAACCATAATTATTCCTCATTTTGGGGTTATGTGCTGGTTCCCTGGGAGAGTGGCCCTCCCACTCTCACAGGGTAAAACAAACTGGAGTATTTTGTGAATGTGGAAAACTTGATACTGCTATTTGAAGTTTTTTATACACTTGAAATTTACTAGAAAATAAAGTACTTATCAAAACAACCATGCCATACCACGCCAGAAATACAGACATCAAACTTTGTTATAGAGGCCAAGCTCTACCCAGATCCAGCTCACCCACAGTGGTGATGCCAATCACCCTTGTAGGAGTCCACATACTACAAGAGGCACCATTGGAAGATTACATTGGGAGCCACTATGTCTTGGGTGCTGTGGATGACCTAGATGTAGTTGAAACAGTGGGATTTCTGAATTCTAGTTTTCCATATTCAACCACCAAAAAACTGTTACAACTAAAAGATGAATTCAGTAAAGCTGCAGGATACAAAAAAAAAAGAAAAATCAATGCACAAAAATCATTTGTGATTCTATACACTGATAATGAACCATCAGAAAAGGAATTTTTTTAAAAAATCCCACTTACAATTGCATCCAAAAAGATAACTAGGAGTAAATTTAACCAAGGACGTGAAGGACCTGCACACTGAAAACTGGAAGACACTGATAAAGGAAACTGAACAGACAAAAATAAATGGAAAGATACCCCGTGCTCATGGGTAAAAAGAATATTTTGAAAATATGCATTCTAAGGTGGGACTTTCCTGGCCGTCCAGGGGTTGGGACTCTGTGCTCCCACTGCAGGGGGCGCAGGTTCGATCCCTGGTTGGGGAACTAAGATCCCGCATCATGCATGCCACATGGTGTGGCCCAAAATTTTTTTCTTAATTTTAAAAAATATGCATTCTAGCCAAATTAATGTACACATTCAACACAATCCCTACCAAAAGTCCAACGACATTTTCCATAGAAACAGAGCAAACAATCTTAAGATGTGTGTGGAACCACAAAGGACCCAGAAGAGCCAAAGCCACCCTGAGGAAGGAGAACGGGCTGGAGGCATCTCGCTCCCTGACTTCACACTTCATTACGAAGCTACAGTCCCAAAAAAGTGTGGAATTGGCACAAAAACAGGCGCACAGACCAGAGGAACAGAGCAGAGAGCCCAGGAATCAACCTACAGGTATGTGATCAGTTAATTCACAAGAAAGGAGCCAAGAACATACACCAGGGAAAGGACAGTCCCCTCAAGAAATGGTGCTGGGAAAACCAGGCTCCACACGCCAAAGAACAACACTGCACTCTGTCTACACCACACACAAAAGCGGCCAAAAACCCAGTTTTCCACATCAAGCCCTTCCTCTCCTGGGTCCTCTGAAGACAGACACCCTCAGCGGTCAGCCATGCACAGGAACATTCTCCCCACATTTCCTCACCTTTTCCCTCAGTGGCGTCACCTCCCAGCAGGTCCTGAGGAGACCAGGCTCCTCTCAGCATGAACTGGACCCCACAGTGTCCCCAAGCTGAAGCCTCAGGGGATCCTGAGGAGACTCGGCCTCTGTTAGTGTGGACTCGACCCCAGCTTGTCCTGAAACCTGGCCGTCAGCGTGGACGCAACCCGCGTGTCCCAGAAGCCAAAGCCCCAGTGGGTCCTGAGGAGACAGGGCTCCTCTCAGCATGAACGTGAACAGCATGATCTGAACAGACATCCCGCCAAAAAAAGATATACAGATGGTAAACATCATACAGAAACAAGCTCAACATCATATACCATTAGGGAATTACAAATTAAAATCATGAGATATCACAGCACACCTATTAGCACTGCTAAACTCCAAAAATATGAAAATACCAATTGCTAGAGGGTGAGGAACAAAAGGAGCTCTCCCTCATAGCTGGGGGGATGCATGTGCAGCCACTTTGTAAAACAATTTGGCAGTTTTTTCCAAAGCTAAACAAGTCTCACGTTGGGATCCAACAATCATGCTTCCAGTATTCAGGCAACTGCTTTGAAAATCTATGTCCAAATGCAAACAAGGATGCAATTATGCACAGCAGCACTTTCATAATGGCTAAAAACTTGAAGAAATCAGGATATCCTTCAAAAGATGAATGTATAAGCAAATTGGGGTAGATCCATGTCAAGGTGAGTAGAATATGCCACCCCAAAATATGTCTCTCTGGCATAAGGATTATTGGTCTGCTTTAAAAAAAAGGGGGGCTTCCCTGGTGGCTCAGTGGTTAAGAGTCTGCCTGCCAATGCAGGGGACACGGGTTCGAGCCCTGGTCCGGGAAGATCCCACACGCCGCAGAGCAACAAAGCCCATGCTCCACAACTACTGAGCCTGCGCTCTAGAGCCCACGAGCCACAACTACTGACCCCGTGTGCCACAACTACTGAAGCCTGCACACCTAGAGCCTGTGCTCCGCGACAACAAAAGCCACAATGAGAAACCCACGCACTGCAAAGAAAAGTAGCCCCTGCTCGCCACAACCAGAGAAAAGCCTGCACGCAGCAATGAAGACCCAATGCAGCCAAAAATAAAATAATATATTCAATAAAAAATCTCAGAAAACTGAGATTGCTGTTTTATGAAAGACATTTACAATACAGAAGTCGCCATTTATAAGGGTATGTCCCTCTTTGCACCAAAAATAGAAGGATAATTAAATCTTAAGTAACTCTTTTCAATGGAGAAGTCCTGACTTAAATGTGCAAACAATCATACCCTTGTTTACTGTGCTTTGCATGATAACCTGCCATAAGTGGTCTTCCTCCCTTCCCCAGCATATTTCTTCTGTTTTTAGCTGAAGAGCTATTTAAGGGGATGGTTTTGGTCATTTCAGGGAGTGACTCAGTTTTCCTTGCTATCCCCCCTGTATTCAGAAGGTAGACATGTAATTAAACTTCTGCTTTTCTCCTGGTAATCTGTCTTTTATTACAGGGGCAGGGTGGCCTCAACCAAGAACCTGAAAAAGTAGAGGGAAAATTGTTTTTCCGCCCATACACATGCAGTGGAATACTACTCAGCAGAAAGGAATGCACCATCAGCCTATGGAAAGACATGGATAAATCCTCAGTATATACTGCTAAGTGAAAGCATCCAGGCTGAGGAGGCTGCACACAGTATGACCCCATTGGTGACATTCTGGGAAAGGCAAAGCTACATAGATGATAAGCAGATCATGGGGTGGGGGGTTTGAAGTATTCCATGTGACATTCTAGGATGGATACCTGTCACTATGCATTTGTCTAAGCCCACAGATGTGTATAGCCCAAGGGGCCAATCATAATCTATTCAAATTTAGTTATTTAGAATGTAGGCATGTGTCAGGATGGAATACATAATGTGACAGAGTCTAACTGTGTTAGAAATATATGGAAACAACTCACTGTAGGGGATGGGATAAAAGGTGCTGACCTAAGTTACCTTTGGAAATGAATGGAATCTGTAGACTAAAGGCAAAATGGACCGTATATAAAGAGTGGGCTTTATTTTACGAAGTTCTTTCCAGGGTGTAGTAGCTAACAACTCTGAAACCTCTGCACATGTAACCTGGAAAGGAGCAATGCATACATAAATGGCAGATGGTGGGAGCCAGGCTCCTCATTGTGGGAACGGGAAGTTACAGATAAGCAAGGGGAGAGCCTCTGCCCTCATAAACCTGGATCTGGGCTTCCTGGGAGGACGCTGACTGGCCGGGGGAAACACACAGATCTTCACGCTGGGAAGACCCTGCAGACACAGGAACTTCACACCCCATCTTTCCACCCATACCTGCTGGAAACACTCAGCCCTCCATCATCAGTCAATTGCAGCGTTTAAGACATTCTCACCCCCAGGCAGATAAAGGAACATGAGGGTCTTGCTTACCCCTAAGCTGTCCCAGAATCCAGGCCCTGGGGGTGGAGCCAGGATGGGGGTGCCTGGGCTCCTGACCAGCAGGTGAGAGGAAGGAGGAAGACCAGTTCCGAGGACAGAGGTTCCCTCAAGTCTGTGAGCCCAGGAGCCCCGATGGGATTCATTCCCAGTGCGGACATGGGCAGGGCCTGTAGTGGTTCTGTGTTCCCCCTGGGCCCCTTTGATGAAGCCATGGCAACACTGGGCCCAGACGTCTCCTGGCGGTGTCTCAAACTCTGACACAGCGGTTTTACAAAGGAACAAGAGAATGGAGCTGAGCCCCTGACGGCCACTCCTTTCTGGCTCTGAGTTGCTTCCAACAGGACCGCAATCACCTGCACATAGTCTGCTGTGACCTACCTGCCCCCATTGGCCTTTCCTCTCCCTCCCTGCGATGAGTCCCGTGACATTTCCAGCCTGGACCCCTCTCCCAGGCCAGACGCCTCTGTCCAGTCACTGCACCCCCATCTCACCTTGGGGGCTAACAGGGCACTCAGGGGACCAGGATCCTGCAGGTCTCCACACCCAGGAGCAGCCCCACCTTCCCAGGTTGCTGAGCCCAGGCACCGGGTGTAACCGAGCAGGACCCTACGGGGCCTTCCCAGGACAGACCCCTCCCCCACATCCTCTGCTGGAGCTCCTCTCTGAAGTACCTGGATAACAGCATCTGATGCACGCTTCCTGAGTTGTTTTACAGATGCTGAAACCACCACCAAATGGAAGAAATTAACTACCTGATGATCATGAACAGGTAGCCCCGGAACTTCTGGTGCCTAAGAATTTAGAGTGTTAACTGCCTGTTACCTCACCATCAACCAGAGAATTGTGCACCAGCTGATCACATACCCTGCGACCCCCCTCCATCACTTGGCCTTTAAAATTCCTTTGCTGAAATCCTTCAGGGAGTTTGGGGTTTTAGAGCACAGGCCGCCTGGCCTCCTTGTATTGGCACTTTTACAATTAAAGCTGCACTTCCCTTCACCACACCCGGTGTCAGTAGACTGGCTTTACTGCACTCGGGCAAGCGGACCCAAGTTTCGTTTGGTAACACTGGGGTCTCCCAGGCTCCCACTCTCCTTGTGCCCCACTGACTGTCATCTGCTCCTCCAGAGTCTTGTTGCAGCAAAAATAGAAATGAAGTTTTCCCTCCCCTGAGAACAAGGAAAACAAAGGGAACAGCGAATAGGCTAGAGAAGAAACATAATCTGGCCTGAAAGAATTAATCACTCCTTGTTTTACTTTGTCACTAATTTGTAGTAACTAGATGTGTACTTTACAAAGCTAACCTCACTCCCTGACGCTATGTCATTTACATTCGGCACCCATCACCCCTAACTCTGTGTGAGTTACATCCCCTGCCTCTCACTCCCTAACCTTATTATGTCCAGCACTTACATTCTATACGCCCTTCATAACAAGTCACCCCCTATAGTTTTTGCATTTCAGAAACAAGGTCACTGGTCGATAAACCAGAGGCAAACGGACGCAATTACCAGACTGCCGGGCCCCAATTACCGGGCAGCCTGATGCCAGCTATGACTGTTTTGAAATAATGCAAAGGAAAGGAGGAATGCAAGACCTTCACTACTTTGATCCTCATCCTATACCCCAGACTGCGAGAGCGCCACGTATAAAATCTTCCCTGATTCTCAAGGAGGGGTGCCCAGTTCTTGAGGCGCTAGCTGGCTGTGTCTTCCCTGTTGTCTGGCAGAAGAATAAAGCCATCTCTCTCTTCCTCCAAAATCCCTGTCTCCGTATTTCTGTTTGGCCTCGGTGCACAGGGAAGCCGAGATTTCGACAACAGTCTGTGGCCAGTTCCCACACTAATTCACCTCTACACCCACAGCCCTGGCCCAAGCCCGATCTTGTGCCTGGTTCCTCCATCAGGCCCTGGTAAAACTCCCTGCCCACACGGTGCACCTCACATCCCACCCCAACGTGGTCTTTCTGAAGCATAAACGAGACTGTGACTCTCTCCCACCTGTAATCCCCCAAATGTTTCCCCACTTCCACTAGGGTATCTGCTGGGAGAGACATCTGCCAAGGCCCTGAGAGTCCCTGGCATCCCCACGAGGCTGCTGGCTCCTGGGTTCCCTGACAGTGAGCACCTCAGCTGGCCAGGCGACATGGCAGGAAACCCCAGAACTGCTCACCTCAGGAGGGGACTGGCACGGCCACTGCCTGATCAGAGAGAGCAGAGAAGGGCTCCCCAGCTGGGACACAGACTCTGCACGAGTGGCCTCTCCCTGAGCCACTACATCACCTCGTGTGACTTGAGGGAAGGAAGGACCGAGGCACACTTGGCTCCTAAGGAGGATGGGATAGGCTCAGCCATGTCCCCACAAATTCACATGCTGAATCCCTAACACCCAGGACCTCAGGATGTGGCTGTATTTGGAGATGGGATTTTTAAAGAGGTGATCAAGGTAAAAATGAGGTCACTAGGGTGGATCCTAATCCAATAGGATTGGTGTCCTACAAGGAGAGATTAGGACACAGAGAGGCACAGGGGGAGATCATGACGACCTGGGGAGAAGATGGTTGTCTAAGCACCAAGTAGAGAGGCCTCAGGAGAAGCCAGTCTGCACACACCTTGATCTCAGACAGCATCCAGGACTGGGAGATAGGCCTGTTATTCAAGCTGCCCAGTCTGTGGTATTTGTTATGGAGGTCCTGAGCAGACTCACATGCAGGGTAACTCAGGGCTCAGACTGGACAGAGCCCACTCTCCATCCCCCTGTACGTGAGTTACAGGATCCTCAGGATCTGAGGAGGGGGACCCTGAGGAGAGACACAAGATAGAAGATGCTAGGCATTAACATGACTGCATTCATGTTAAACGTGCCTGAAGTCCATTCACACGAGATGGTTTTGTCCTGTATGTACATCGGCACCTTCGGTCTGAACTGCAGATCTTTAGCTTCACCACCTCCACTGAGAGCATTAGCTTCACCTGCTGTGGACCGTCTCCTATAGGATTTCCAGAACCACAAAGCATCGAAGCTTCACAGGATCCAGAGTCTGTGCGCTAGCGTCTGGGCGACCCTCACAGCAGGGCCGCGCAGCTGCCCATCAGAACCCATTTCCCTTTTTCCTGTTCACAGCTACCCTGCACCTCCCAGCTTTCCCACCCCTTACAGCTAGGGCGTAGTGTCTCGTGTTACCAAGGGGAAGGGGTGGAGGTGGTGAGGGCCTTGGCCAGCCTGCATCCTTGGATGGAGGGCATGATGCCCACCTGGTCACCCCACCCTGCTGGTTGGAGCCCTCACCTGGAAGCAGGGAGGAGAAACAAGGGGGACAGAGCCTGGGACCTGACACCCACCTGCCCTGGACTCTCACAAGAAGGGGACAGAGACAGCTTGAGCTTCAGCCCAGTTTTGGGAGACACTTTGTTCCAGCAACAAACTTCTGCCTTAAAAGCCAAGGTGCTTTACAAACCCCTCCCCAGCTGTCACAGAAAGTCAGGCTTAATCTCATCACACTTTTCTCAAACCCCAGCTCATGGTGAGACCACCTCTCAGGTGATGGTGCTTCAGAGCAGCCCCTTTAAAAGATCCCTGGAGTTCAGCTCTCCCAGCCCTGCCGTCAGTTTAAGGGAGAAGTTTCCTTGACAACCTTGACAAACCTGCTCAGTTTCCTTGACAACCAAGCTTCACAATCTCCCAAACTCTTCTCCTTCAAACATCCCTATTCTAGGCTTGATGAGCCTAAAGTGACAGTGCTGTCATCATGTGCCAGAGAGTGACTCCTCCAAGCCCGTAGTTCCTGGTTACATGATGCTATTGATGATGAAATCCCAGAAGAGCCAGCTTTGCAAGGTAACCACTTCTGGACTCGGCACTGGGTCCCTTTCCACGGACAGAGTGGAGTGGCTGTTTCCACGGGGCCCGTGGTGGAAGAGCTCACCTAATGCTGCCAGGACTTCATCCCTTCCAGGTGATTCCAGGGTCCTCATTCTCCCCAGACCCCCACCCACATGGCTGCTGTCTGTGCCAGTCTATACGGGACCTTGGCAATCTCCTAAAATGAGGGTTATTTTATACACAGGTAATGGGTTGAATGCTGACCCCAAAAGATGTGCCCCCCCAGAACACGTGAACAGGACCATATCTGGGAAAAGGGTCTTTGTATATGTAGTTAAGGATCTCAGGGTGAGGTCATCTTGGGTTAGGGTGGCCCTCAATCCAACTGAGAGAGTCCTTATGAGAAACAAAAGAAGAGAAACACAGACTTAGAGAAGCCACGTGAAGACAGAGGCAGAGACGGGAGGGATGCAGCCACAGGCCTGGGGACGCCTGGAGCCCCCAGAAGCTGGAAAAGGCAGGAAGAACCCTATCCTGGAGCCTTTGGAGAGACTTCCGTCCTCCAACACCTTGATCTCAGATGTCTGGTCTCCAGGACTGGGGGAGGATGAATTCCTGTTGTTTTAAACCACCCATCTTGTGGTCATTTGTTACAGAAGCCACAGAACGGTCACACAGACCCTGCTCTGTAGGATCCTGGAAGTGTGGGTCTCATTAAAGGCCAACAGAGGCTGGATTGTAGAGCCCTTAGAGTCAGCATTGGGCCCCAGAAATCCTAAAGCAATGGCTGGACACCAGAACGTTGAGGAGTCAGTCAGAAGCCCAACCCTAAGGGTGCCGGCTGCACACGGTCTCCCCAGGTTTTTACGCCTGTACATGCATAAAATAAGTATTTCCATCCTGATTCAGGACCTCTGTTATCACCGTTCACGTTGCTAATTAAGAACCCACTAGTTACACAGATGAAAACCCTATCAGGACACTTGCTCCAGTGGTAAACAATTCTGAAGTTGGTCACAGGTGGGGAATCGTCTCCCATGCAGCCAGCAGCCCCCACACAAGGAGCGTCCTCATTGCAAAGCTGGGGGACCGTGAGGAGGCGTCTCTGAGTAAACGTGAGCTGAGCCCCAGGCCAACTGCTGCTGAACTTTTCCCACCCTTCCCAGGTAAAACACCTGAATGTATGCAAGGACTTCAAAGCCTAGAGGAAGGGGCTTGGAGTCACACCAGCGACAACACGCAGGCCGACTTGGTGCCTGCAGGCCAGCCAGGATGGTCCTGGCCCCGGGCACTCTTCTGGAAGCTTTCCATTTCCCTGCCTGAGGTACCCCTCCTGTCCCAGCCCCCACTGCTTTTTTCCTTCCTCACCTCTGCCCGGGTAGAAATTCCAGCAGCAGGTATGGGTGACACAACCTCTTCTTTAGCAGGTGGCAGCCCGGCAACTCCTGCAGAAAGTCCAGCAGAGCCCCACTCACACCAGGCCACCCATAGAGCCGTGGGCCCTACTCCCTCCCACCAGCCCAGCCCCGAGACTGCTGACGGGGCAGAGAATATGGCGTCAGGCACAGCTGCAGGGGCTTTTGCTGCCTGGAGGGGTATTTATATTGACCTCAACCCAGGCACACCTGTGGAGGGCTGGCCGGCCGAGTCAGGCTGCCCAGGTCAGCCAATCCTCGCCCCTCAGGGGCTCAGAGTTGCAGAAAATGGGCCTTGCTGCACCGGCCAGGTCCAAGGAACAGGTGTAGGGTCCTGAGAGTCAGGATAGACAAGAGGCGGCAGCCCTGGCTTGTTTTCTAATCATTTTATCTGGTCCATGAGTGGGAGACAACTTCAAGAAGACCCTCTCCTAATGAGAGGAACCCAGGAGTCAGGGAGAGGAGGGGTGGTGGGTGGAGACAGAAGCCTGGTGCCCCGGCTGCAGTGGAAACCCCTGGAAGACCAGGCGGAGAGAGGCCACACAGAGTGAAGCCCAGGGTCACAGACCTGTCGGAGCTGCTGTTTGTTAGTTCAAGCCCTGCTCTGAGGTGCTCTGTGTCAGCTCTGAGCAACAGGTGAGCTGGGGGTGCTCTGCAATGAGGGCTATGTGCACGGTTCCTGTGTGCCCAGCCCTGCCGGGGTACCTGCCCAGGGGAGCTCCATATCCAGGGAGGGGCCTGCCCACGAGAACCCTGTGGGCTGCTGGGTACCTGCTCAGGTGAGCTCCATATCCTGGGAGGGGCCTGACCATGAGAGCCCCATGGGCTGCTGGGTACCTGCTCAGGTGAGCTCCATATCCTGGGAGGGGCCTGACCACGAGAGCCCCGGGTGCTGGAAGGGGGGCGTGTGTATGAGCGTCCTCTCTGTGCAGCCGGCACAGAGTTGCTTAGCAACTTCCCTGTGGGCGGTGCTGGGATGAAATGAGAACCAGGAGATGCTGCGGGCCCTATGAACCCCTGTCCATCCAGAGTGATGAGGTCAGTAGGTGGGTGCTGGCCACTGTGCTGCGTGAGGGAGGCCCCACGGGTACCTCTTGTGTCTTCCTCCTGACACCAGGGAGGTCTCCCCAGGACAGAGCAGACAGCCTGCTTGGGGCAGGTGGGAGCTCCTGGTGACACTGCAGGGGACATGAGAGGGACGGACCAGGCAGGGGGAGGTGGGAGCCCAGGCAGAGCCATGGGGCTCGGGGCCGAGGGGGTTCTTCTGGGTCTGAGCTGGGAGTGGACGTGCAGGTGGTGAGTGTGATCCAAGAAAGCTGCCCTGGTGATGTGCGGCTGAACCTGCGTCAGAGTGACAAGCCTTCCGGATGATCCCAGAACACGATAGTGAGACGGATCCTGTTAGAAGAAGGTAAGTGAATCCCCCCAAGAGGAGGCTCTGTGAGCTGGTCCTGGGGGTGTGGGTGAAGGGAACAGGTGTGGAAGCTGCGGGGAGTGGGCAGTCCCCCTGGGCAGGTGGCGGGTGCAGACCCCACTCCGTGGTCCCACACCTGTGCTTCTGGCTGGATTACTTGGCTTCTCAGAGCCTCAGCTTCCCAGTCACTATCGGGTGATGGTAGCATGGATTGACTAGTAATTTCCTCAGAACAGGGTAGAAAGGGAAATGGAAAATGGACATTCCACAGAACACCGTCAGTATGGGAATCGCAGGCCCTGTTTCCCGCAGGTCTGTCTTCAAGATCAGGAGAGCAAATCCGAGCAGACTTGCAGCAGAGCCTGGGGATGGGCTCCGTTTGGTGGGTCCCCCAGTTTCCTGAATCTCGGAAGGGGCAGCTCCAGTGGACAGTGGCAGGTTCATCCCACACCTGGAAGCATCCAGACCTCAAGGCCCAGCAGCCCCCGAACCCTGTGTCTGGGCCCCTGGGAGGCAGACAGGACAGGCCGGCCTCCTCCTCAGCCCTCTTCCTGCCCAGAACAGGTGAGGTCCAGGCCGTCATTAGGAAGAAGCAGGGATGGGGGTGTCCCATGTGGGAAGAGGACACGGAGCAGCTTGTGTATGTGGACGTCCACACCAGGAATGTGGGGCAGTGGGATGTGGGCACTGGGAGGGGCAGACGGTGGGCCTGAGGAAGCAGGGCGGGGCCGGGAGTCCTGAGGAGGGGGTGTGCGAGCTTTGCCTGTGCAGGGCCTCATACTCCACGGGGCTGCCTTCCCCTGGTCACTGGGGAGGAGGAGCCAAGCAGCGTTGGTGGGGTGACCACACGCGTCCCCAGGCCCTGCCAGCATCGGACCTTCAGGCTCGGGGTTGGGGATCCTGAGGAGCGCAGGTCCAGCCGTGCCCACCAGGGAGGCATGGAGGGGTCGGGCAGGAAGCACTGGTGTGGTCATCCCCTGTGTGGAAGCTCCCGAGCCAGTGTCCAGTGGGAGCTCTCACCTCGCACGTGGGTTTCACGTCCACAGCTCAGATCACCTTCTAGCCGCTTGGTTTGTTTTCCAGACACAAAGTCCTAATATCTCCTATGTCCCCTGCCTGTGAAAAGGCGCGTCTGATCTGGTACCAGATGCTGCCCCTGGTCCCTCCTGACTGGATACCCAGCAGCCAGTGTCACCGCGTCATGAATGTCAGGGGGTGTCAGGCGTGGGGGGACGAGAGCACACGGTCCAGGCCCACGAGGGGCCGTGCCGTCCACGGAGCCGGTGCTGTGGCTGTACGTGTGCCATGCCCCCACCCCACAGGCAGAGACCACCGTCCCCTTACAGACTGTTACCAAGTGAAGTCACATGGACCCTGCTCGGGCCCTCGCCTGGCGAGGTGCTCTGCCTCAGCAGGGAAGGTTTCCTTTTTCCATGTGGGTTCAAGTAGGCAAATAACAAAACCAAAGCTGAGACCACCACAGCACAGGCTCTGTTCAGTGGCCAAAGAATGGAGAAATGGGAACGAAGTTCACAGACCAACTTCTCGCCCTCCTGGAGAGAGTGGTTTAATTTTAAAGGGTAAAGACAAAGGGAGGAGGAATGAGGCTAATGATGGGGATGAAGAGGCCTTCCGGGGAAGGGGCAGGGATTTTCCCAAGCGAGTGGGGTACCACCTCCTTTCACCCGTCTTTGGTCCTTCAAGTCCAGTCATGGCCACTGATAGGTGTGTCACTTAATATGCTGATATAGTAAATTCAACATGTGATGAGACTCAGGGTCTGTTGGAGGTCACATTCGTTGCCATCTTGGTCCCAGCTGGTTTCATCTGTTTGTTTGTAGCTTCCTTTCTTATCTCTGGACCCCTTAACTTAAATACTTAGGTGAACTCCTGCCGAAGTTGGGGGGTGGAGGACAGCCCTGTGAAAGGTGGGTCCACGGGTTCTGAGCAGGACCTGGAGCAGCTCTGACAACAAGAGGAGGAGGCTGAGACGGGCGGTCAGTCTGACGCCCGCACTGGGGCCTGTGGTCGGCATGCGGAGGTGGTCAGCTGGGGCACGTGTCAGGGAAGGTTCTCGGTGTTTACACAGAAGATGTGAACGTAGGCCCAGATGCAGAGCTGCCTGCAGACGCTGCTACGGAACCCCCTGATTCTTTCCTGAGAAAACTGGTGGGGGGGCATTCAGGCAACAGGGCAAACAGGTTGCTCTGGACGTTCTTGTGGGGAAGTGGGGACTTAGCAATAGGGGCTCAGCCCGCATAACCCCAGAAGCCCTCCCAGGACAGCCCCAGAACCGCTTCTGGAATGGCAAGGAGAAGTGGGTCTTCCACCTACTAGACGTGGAGGAAAGAGCTGGGGTTTGCAGGGCCGCCCTCACCTTCAGGGACTGGTTGGGAGGCTCACAGGACCCAGCACATGCTTGTGGCTTGTGTGCTCACAGCTGAGATGGGGCACAGCACGCAGTAGGGATGCACGGGAGGGAGGGCCCCTGCTCCGGTCACCTCATGACCCTTCATGCCCACTCCTTCCCTTGAGGGTCTCTAGGATGTCTCTTCCCCCAGCGACGAAGGGCAGAACCATGACAGTTACCCCCACCCCCGTCCCCCCAGGGAGGCTCATTAGAGACTTGGCACCCGGCTGGGGGCTGGTCACGTGGTGTTGTCTGCCCTCACCCTCCAAAATGCCAGTGCCCAGAAGGGGAGCCGGGGCTCAGCATGAACCACATGGTTTGTGCAAACAGCACAGGCGCAGGGAGCTGCCCCTAAAGGGAGGAGGGAGGGTTTAGATCAGGGAAGGGAGCTGCTCACCAGCTGCATTAGCTTCCCGGGGCAGCTGTAATAAACGACCACAAACGGAGGCTCAGAGCAACAGAAACCTGTCCTCTCTCAGTCCTGGAGACCAGACGTCTGAGGTCAAGGTGTCCCAGGGCCGCTCTCCCTCCAGAGGCTCCAGGGGAGGGTCCTGCCTGCCTCTTCCAGCTTCTGGAGGCTCCAGGCATCCCTGGGCTTGTGGCCGCATTCCTCCCGTCTCTACCTCCGTCTTCACATGGTGTCTCCTGTGTGTCTGTGTCTCTCCGCTTGTCTCTTAGAAGGACACTGGCACTGATTTAGGGCCACCCTGATCCAGGATGACCTCATCTTCAGATCCGTAACTAATTATACCTGAAAAGACCCTACTTCCAAATAAGGTTCCATTCTCAGATTCTGGGGGGCATGACGTGGACATAACTTCTGGGGGACCCCCATTCAACCCACTATAGCAACCAGTTCCCAGATGCCAGCCGATCTTCCTCAGGACAGCATCAGGCTGGTGATGTTCTGTCTTTCTGCACGGAGTTGCCTCTTGTTTCTGGTGGTAACAGTGAGGTTGGGTGGGGAGCGCTTCTGGCTGACCTCCCGGTCATTCCAGGGACCACGCTGATGTGTCCTTCACGGGAGAGTGCGAGCACGGCCAGGGCTCCCTGTGAACACTCCACACTGACCGCTCAGTGATCAGACACCTGCATGGGCTGGACCGGTCCCTGGACCTCTGCACCTTCTAGCACATCCACAGCCTGGTGGACTCTGTGCGGGCCTATGACCAGGAGGTGGGGACCGGCAGGATGGGTGGGAGCCCTCCTGCCTGCCACGTGGCCTCCAGCCCACCACAGACCCTCCAGTCCTGCCATGGACACCCCCATCGCATTAACCCCCAAGAGGGCTTCTGGGAGGGGTGAGAATTCGACCATGAAGAAGACAGGGCAGGCCCTAACTGCAACAGGTGAAGGCAAGAACTGGGGGTGCTTGGCTATTTGTCCCCCAAAGACCCAGGATGTGGGCTCTGACTTGATGGGTCCACCTCCACCTGGGCTCACCTGGGGGGTCGCTGCAGGAAGAACATGTCCTTGGGTGATTTTCCAACTCTCCCCACATCAGCCTCACTCCCTGGGCCCCCCTGACCCCATTAATAGACTTTAAATAGTGTCTCTCATCCATCAGGCCTACGTGGGAGATTTTAATATTGTGTGGGAGTCCAGTGACCAGGGCCCATGTGTCCTGTGTGTCTCGGGAGGGGAGGGAGTCTCACTCTCACATTCCTTCCCCAGTGCACCTGGGGTCGGGGACAGGAGACCCAGGCTTTGTTCTGGCAGAAGCTCCCTTTCTGTGAACAAGTCTTCCCCCAATCCCATTATCCTCACTGGAGGCTCAGGAGGCCACAGCATCGGGGCACCTCCAGCACCAGGACTCCACCCTAGGGAATTTCTCAAGAGCAAGGACCAGGCCTGGAGGCGGAGGGGAGGAGGGAGCCAGCCTCTTCAGGATCCCCGGGGCTAGGATGCCTCCTACCCAGGAGGGCCTTGGACTCAGTTTAACTTCCATCCGGGGTCTCCTACCCTCCCCTGGTAGAGGGGCCCTTCAGATTCCAGGGCCCCAAGATCCTCCCCACCGACTTCTGACCCCACCTGCAGAGTCGGGGACCCAGAGACCCCCTCCCCGGCTTCTTTTTTCTTGGAGGCTCCCAGAATTCCCTGAAGATGTTATACTCAGGGTTCATTATGCTGAAGGATGCAAGTTAAAATCAGCAAGGATGGGGGGATGAGCAAGGTCCACCTTCCTCGGCTGTGGCAGCCCAGGGAAGCCCACCTGAGTCCTGAAGTGCAGGGTTTATTGGGGTCTGTCACGTCAATGTGGGGACCACCATGTGCCTGACCTTGGCCTCCAGCCTCTGGGGGCAACTCAGGAAGCCCCACCGTGTATCACGCCGTCAGCACAGACCAGCCTGGAGCGAGGCCCATGGAGCATGGACACTCCCAAAAGACTCAAGGTGACCTCCTAGAGCCAGGAGCAGAGGCCCGGCCTCTCTGTGGGCTGGTGAACCCACACCACACAGGCCCTGGTGCAGTGCCCGTTCCGTGTGGTCAGCATGGGTGCACGCGGGTCAGCCAGTGTCTGTGTGTCTCAGCCTGTGACCGCTGACCACACTGTCCTGCTCTGCTTCCAAGAACGAGGCCAATGGAGGGACAACGTGTGTGGGAACAAAGCCGGGTCATGGTCAGGCTGGGTGAGAAAGGGTCCAAGGAGTGAGAACCCGGCTGCCCTTGCCTGGTGAGCTGAGAGCTGACGTTCGCCCTGTGGTCAGTCCATCTCCCCACATCCCGAGGTAGAGCTGCCTTTCCTGCACCCTGGGGCAGGGTCATGCCTGTGTATACAGCAGGACGCACAGCAGTGCATGCAGCAAGCCCGATGCCTGCCCTTGCCATGTAGTCAGGGGCTTGGTGAGGGTGGAACATCACGACAGAATGTGGGCCGACCCCGGGGAGGATGTAGGGCTGAAGTGTTTGGGAGCCTCTGGAGGGAACCCTCACCTGTCTGCACAGGTGGATTGAGGACACAGACCAAGGGTGGGCAGGCGGGCAGCCCAGTCCTGGGTCATCCCTGAGGCTGGAGGAGGGGTGTGGAGTGGGGGGTGATGGCGGTGGGGAGGAGGGGCTGATCGCCGGACAGTGTGGAGACAGATCATTCGAGGCAGCAGGGAAGGTGGAAGACTGTGCCCAATGGCAGGATGGAGAGACCAGCAGGCTGCGCTGCAGGCACGGGTAGCAGGGCTGCTCCCTGCAGGGCGGCGCCAGAGCCCCACACCGCTGAAAACCATGGGGTGTCCGGACAGAACCCCAAAGGATGGGGGGCCATATGGGCGGGAAGAGTTTGGAAAAGTCACCTTATCTCCACATGTCCTGGGGGAGGGTTCCCTGCTCCAGCCTCTTTCCTTAGAGTCTCCCCACCTGGGGAAGTCAGCACACCCAACAGCTGGTCATGCAAGGCTTGGAATTCGTCGGGAGGATGAAAGGGAAAAGGGGGGAAGGAATGAGAAATAAGCTCTATGTATTTGGACAGCACATGACACTCTAATTTCCAATCAGGAAGAGGAATTTCCTAAAGGCTCAGGCTGCCCCTGTAACCAGAATGGGGCTTGAAGCAATCCTGCCACTTTGTGGACGGTTTCAGAAACAAGTTGAAGACACTTGCTCAGGGGCACTGCAATCCACAACGCCTGCAAAGTTGTAAGTGACAACTATTGTAGAAAAATGTCTTGGGGTAAGTAACTGAAAAGAACTTGAAAACAAGGCAGAATTGCAGGAACCGGATTGCAAGAGGTAGATTGGACTTGCCGTTAAAGCACATGAAAGCTGCTCAATATTGCTTATGATTCAGTTGGCCAAAAAGGGTGTACAGGTTGAAACCCATACGACCTTTGTGGCCAAGCAAACATGCGGGAAACACAAATCAACACGACAAAGATGTAGCACTTTGCCCCAGTCAGAATGGCCAACCTCACAAAGTGTAAAAACAACAAATGGAGGAGAGGATGTGGAGAAAATGGAACCCTGCTACGCTGTTGGTGGGAATGTCAATTGCTAACAGCCACGCTGGAGAAGGGTATGATGTTTCCTAAAGATTCTAAAAAATAGAGCTACAGGGACTTCCTGGTGGTTCAGACATTAAGACTCCAACTGCCAAGGCAGAGGACACGGGATCGAGCCCAAGTCCAGAAAGATAACACATGCCACGGAGCAACTAAACCAATGCACCACAACTACTGAGCCTGTGCTCTAGAGCCCGTGAGCCACAACTACTGAATCCTGACGCCTAAAGCCAGTGCACCACAAGAAGAGAAGTCACGGCAATGAGAAGCCCACACACTTCAACGAAAAGTAGCCCCAACTTCCTGCAACTAGAGAAACCCCACACGAAATAAGGAAGACCCAACACAGGCAAAATTAATTACTTAATTAATTAAAAAACAATAGAGTTACAGAGCATACGGCACTACCACTCCTGGGGATATATTTTGGGATAACCATAAATCAACAGGACACAGGAACTTCAACTATTAATGCAGCACTTTTGCAGGATCCTCGACTTGGAAACAATATAAATGTCCTTGGAAGGAAAAAATGGATAAAGATGATATGGTACTTATGTACAATGGAATAGTACTCAGCTAGGAAATCAATGAAATAAGGCCAGTTGCAGCAACTCGAGTGGATTTAGATAAGATCATTCTAAGTGACAAAAGTCAGACACAAAATGACACTTAGCACAAGATACTATTTATAGGTGGAATATAAAATAGATACACATGAACTAAATTACAAAACAGAAACAGGGTCACATATTTACAAAACACACTTATGGCTGATAAAGTGGAAAGGTGGGGTGGGGTGAGACATAAACCAGAGGGTTGAAATTAACACAGATACCATTCCAAAGATGAAATAGGTAATCGACAAAATCTACTCTATAGCTCAAGAAGTGGACTCAGCACACTCTAGTCACCAGAAAAGAATATATACGACGGGTAAGAATCTTAAAAGAATTTACGGATGTCTCTCTGTAAGTGAAACAAGTGGATGTGCAGCAGCAAGAAAGACAGCATTGAAAATCACCTTTACCAAATGATAAAAATAAATTAAAAAAAAAAAAGACACAGAAAGAAAATGTTACAAAATTCGTTCAGGGGACATGATGCAACCTACATTGACCACATTTAGACCCACAGCTGGATGAGACAAAAGGCTGGACACTCCTGGGGCTGAGAGGATTGGTGAGGTTGGGTGAGCAAATGTAGAACCTTTAAAGTAATACTGTGTGGTACCCATTCTATGGGTCCCAAATCTCCAGGGTCAAGGGCATCTTCCTACAGCGAAAACATGCATGGGAAACCCTGAGGATGGTACCCGAGTGAACGGGAAAGGTTACTAAAACGCACCTCATTTCTCCTCTCATTGTGCTCGGGTTCGCCATTCCAGCTGCTTTACTAGCAATCTCCCCATTGGAGACTCAGCACCTTTAACCTCCTGTTTCGTACACTTTGCCATTTGTCCTCAGGAAGAACGGGAAGAGGGGGAACCAATGAGAGAGTACCTCTAGGTGTTAGGGACAGGCAAAGGTCACTCTAATTTCCCATCAGGAAGAAGAATTAACCACAGGCTCAGCCTGTCCCACGGAACCAGAATAGGGCCTGAAGCAATCTTGCGCTTTTGCGGCCAGCTCCCAAAAAAGCGAGTTGACAAATGGAGCTCAGGGGCACTGCAATTCACAAACCTGCAGAGTTATAAATGATAACTATCGTCCAAAAATATATTGAAGGAAGGCAACAAAGGATTTGAAAGCAAGGCAGAATTTCAGGAAACAGTTTTCAAGAGGTAGATTGGCTTCGCCTTTAAATCACATGGAAAGTGGCAAAACGTCGACAATGGTGCACTTGGCCAAAAAGGGCGTATGCGTTTTTTCCTGAATATATTCAGGAAAAAACGCATACGCCCTTTTTGGCCAACCAAAGAAGCGGGCAATGCAAGTCAGCACTACAAAGAAGTCTCACTTCCCATCCGTCAAAAGGGCCATCCTGGAAAACTATGAAAACCAAAAATGTAGGAGAGGCCAAGGAGAAAAGGGAGCCATTTTACGCTGATGTACGGGATGTATATTGGTAACAGCCACACTGGACAAGTGTACGGTGTTTCCTAAAACATCTATAAAACAGAGCTACAGAGCATACGGTACTTCCACTCATGGAGGTATATATTCGGGAAAAAAAAATTGACAAGACAGGGACCCCAAAGTTTAGGGCTGCTCTCTTTAAAATAACCACGACTCAGGGACACCATAAATATCCTCAGAAAGAGAAAAATGGATAACCAAGTTGTGGTACTTATGTACAATGGAATATCACTCAGCCCTGAAATCAGTGTCATAAGGCTAGTTAGCAGCATGATGAGTGGATTTAGCGACGATGATTCTACGTGAAATAAGTCACACAGAAAAAGACACTTATCCTAAGATATCGCTTATAGAGGGAATGTCAAAATCGCTACACTTGAACTGAATTACAAAACAGAACAGAGTCACACCTTTAGAAGACACACTATGGCTGCTTAACGGGAAAGGTGAGGTGGGGTGATGCATAAAACAAGGGTTTGAAATTAGCTCAGAGACCGCTCCATAAGCCAAATATGTAATAGACAAGGCCTACTCCCTGCTCAGTGAACTGGACTCAACACCCCCTAGTCACCGCACAAGAATATATCTGACTAGTAAGAATCTGAAAACCTATGTATCGATATCTCTCTGCAAGTGAATCAAGAGGGTGTAAAGCGGCATAAACACAGCAGGGAAAAGCAGCCAAGCCCCATTCTAAACATAAATTACTTTAAAAAACCCACAAAACAAAGACAGAGAAAGAGAGAGAAATTCTTACAAAATCAGTTCAGGGGCTCTTATGCCACCTGGATTGACCATATCTAGACCCACAGCTGGATGAGACATAAGGCTGGACACTCTTGGGGCTGAGAGGATTGGTGAGGTTGGGTGAGCAAACGCAGATACTTTAAAGTGATACCGCGGGGTACCCACCCCATGGGTCTCAAATCTCCAGGTACAAGGGCATCTTCCTACATCAAAACATGCATGTGAAACCCAGAAGATGGTATGCCGTGAGATCGGGAAAGGTTTCTAAAACGCACCTCATTTCTCCTCTCCTTGTGCTCGGGTTCCCCATTTCAGCCGCTTGATTAACCATCTCACTACTTGGAGAATCAGCATCTTTAAACTCCTGTATCGTACAGGTTGCAATTTTCCTGAGGATGAACGGGAAGACGGGGAACCAAAGAGAGACTAGCCCTAGGTGTTGAGACAGGCACAGGTCACTCCATTTTCCCATCAGGAAGAAGAATGAACCACAGGCTCAGCCTGCCCCCCAAAACCAAAATAGGGCCTGAAGCAATCCTGCGCTTTTGTGGCCAGCTCCCAAAAAAGCGAGTAGACAAATGGAGCTCAGGGGCACTGCAATTCACAAACATGCAGAGTTATAAATGAGAACTCTCGTCCACAAATATATTGAGGGAAGGCAACGAAGAGGATTTGAAAGCAAGGCAGATTTGCAGGAAACAGATTTCAGGAGGTAGATTCGACTCGCCTTTAAAGCACATGAAAAGCGGCAAAACGTTGACAATGATGCCCTTGGCCAAAAAGGGCGTATGCGTTTTTTCCTGAATATATTCAGGAAAAAACGCATACGCCCTTTTTGGCCAACCAAGCAAGCCGGAAGGGCAAATCAGCGCTACAAAGAAATCTCGCTTGCCATCGGTCAAAAGGGACATTCTTAAAAAAGTGTAAGAACCATAAAAGCAGGACAGGCCATGGAGACATGGGAGCCTTGCTACGCTGATGGGCGGGATGTAAATTGCCAACAGGCACTCTGGAGAAGTGTACGGTGTGTCCTGAAAACAGTAATAAACACAGCCTAGAGAGCATAGGGCACTTCCACTCATGGGCGTATAAATCGGGAAAACTAAAACTCAACAAGACACAGGCACCCCAAACTTTACGGCTGCTCTGTTTCCAAGAACCTCCACTTCGGTACACCTTCAATATCCCAGAAAGAGAAAAATGGATAAAGAAATGGTGGTACTTGGCACAATGGCATATCACTCAGCCATGAAATCAGTGTCATCAGGCTAGTTAGCACCATGATGAGTGGATTTAGCGACGATGATTCTAAGTGAAATAAGTCACACAGAAAAAGACACTTATCCTAAGATATCGCTTATAGAGGGAATGTCAAAATCGCTACACTTGAACTGAATTACAAAACAGAACAGAGTCACACCTTTAGAAGACACACTATGGCTGCTTAACGGAAAAGGTGAGGTGGGGTGATACATAAAACAGGGGTTTGAAATTAGCTCAGAGACCACTCCATAAGCCAAATATATAATAGACAAGGCCTACTCCCTGCTCAGTGAACTGGACTCAACACCCCCTAGTCACCGCACAAGAATATATCTGACTAGTAAGAATCTGAAAACCTATGTATCGATATCTCTCTGCAAGTGAATCAAGAGGGTGTAAAGCGGCATAAACACAGCAGGGAAAAGCAGCCAAGCTCCATTCTAAACATAAATAACTTAAAAAAACCCACAAAACAAAGACAGTGAAAGAGAGAGAAATTCTTACAAAATCCGTTCAGGGTCTCTGATGCAACCTGGATTGACCATATCTAGACCCACAGCTGGATGAGACATAAGGCTGGACACTCTTGGGGCTGAGAGGATTGGTGAGGTTGGGTGAGCAAACGCCGATACTTTAAAGTAATACTGCGGGGTACCCACCCCATGGGTCTCAAATCTCCAGGTACAAGGGCATCTTCCTACATCCAAACATGCATGGGAAACCCAGAGAATTGTATGCCGTGAGATCGGGAAAGGCTTCTAAAACGCACCTCATTTCTCCTCTCCTTGTGCTCGGGTTCGCCATTCTAGGCGCTTGACTAAACATCTCCCTACTTGTAGAATCAGCACCTTTAACCTCCTGTTTCGTACAGGTTGCAATTTGTCCTGAGGATGAACGGGAAGACGGGGAACCAACGAGAGACTAGCCCTAGGTGTTGGGACAGGCACAGGTCACTCCATTTTCCCATCAGGAAGAAGAATGAACCACAGGCTCAGCCTGCCCCCCAGAACCAAAATAGGGCCTGAAGCAATCCTGCGCATTTGCGGCCAGCTCCCAAAAAAGCGAGTAGACAAATGGAGCTCAGGGGCACTGCAATTCACAAACGTGCAGAGTTATAAATGAGAACTCTCGTCCACAAATATATTGAGGGAAGGCAACGAAGAGGATTTGAAAGCAAGGCAGATTTGCAGGAAACAGATTTCAGGAGGTAGATTCGACTCGCCTTTAAAGCACATGAAAAGCGGCAAAACGTTGACAATGATGCCCTTGGCCAAAAAGGGCGTATGCGTTTTTTCCTGAATATATTCAGGAAAAATCGCATACGCCCTTTTTGGCCAACCAAGCAAGCCGGAAGGGCAAATCAGTGCTACAAAGAAGTCTCGCTTGCCCTCGGTCAAAAATGCCATGCTGAAAAAAGTGTAAAAACCAGAAAAGCAGGACAGGCCATGGAGACATGGGAGCCTTGCTACGCTGATGGGCGGGATGCAAATTGCCAACAGGCACTCTGGAGAAGTGTACGGTGTGTCCTGAAACAAGTAATAAACACAGCTTAGAGAGCATAGGGCACTTCCACTCATGGGTGTATAAATTGGGAAAACTAAAAATCAACAAGACACAGGCACCCCAAACTTTACGGCTGCTCTGTTTCCAAGAACCTCCACTTCAGTACACCTTCAATATCCCAGGAAAGAGAAAAATGGATAAACAAATGGTGGTACTTGGCACAATGGAATATCACTCAGCCATGAAATCAATGTCCTAAGGCTAGTTAGCAGCATGATGAGTGGATTTAGCGACGATGATTCTAAGTGAAATAAGTCACTCAGAAAAAGACACTTATCCTAAGATATCGCTTATAGAGGGAATGTCAAAATCGCTACGCTTGAACTGAATTACAAAACAGAACAGAGTCACACCTTTAGAAGACACACTATGGCTGCTTAACGGGAAAGGTGAGGTGGGGTGATGCATAAAACAAGGGTTTGAAATTAGCTCAGAGACCGCTCCATAAGCCAAATATGTAATAGACAAGGCCTACCCCCTGCTCAGTGAACTGGACTCAACACCCCCTAGTCACCGCACAAGAATATATCTGACTAGTAAGAATCTGAAAACCTATGTATCGATATCTCTCTGCAAGTGAATCAAGAGGGTGTAAAGCGGCATAAACACAGCAGGGAAAAGCAGCAAAGCCCCATTCTAAACATAAATTACTTAAAAATCCCACAAAACAAAGACAGTGAAAGAGAGAGAAATTCTTACAAAATCAGTTCAGGGGCTCTGATGCCACCTGGTTCGACCATATCTAGAGCCACAGCTGGATGAGACATAAGGCTGGACACTCTTGGGGCTGAGAGGATTGGTGAGGTTGGGTGAGCAAACGAAGATACTTTAAAGTAATACCGCGGGGTACACACCCCATGGGTCTCAAATCTCCAGGTACAAGGGCATCTTCCTACATCAAAACATGCATGGGAAACCCAGAGGTTTGTATGCCGTGAGATCGGGAAAGGCTTCTAAAACGCACCTCATTTCTCCTCTCCTTGTGCTCGGGTTCACCATTCTAGCCGCTTGACTAAACATCTCCCTACTTGGAGAATCAGCACCTTTAACCTCCTGTTTCGTACAGGTTGCAATTTGTCCTGAGGATGAACGGGAAGACGGGGAACCAACGAGAGACTAGCCCTAGGTGTTGGGACAGGCACAGGTCACTCCATTTTCCCATCAGGAAGAAGAATGAACCACCGGCTCCGCCGGCCCCATGGAAGCCGAATAGCGCCTGAAGCAATCCTGCGCTTTTGCGGCCAGCTCACAAAAAAGCGAGGAGACAAATGGAGGTCAGGGGCACTGCAATTCAGAAACTTGCATAGTTATAAATGAGAACTCTCGTCCACAAATATATTGAGGGAAGGCAACGAAGAGGATTTGAAAGCAAGGCAGATTTGCAGGAAACAGATTTCAGGAGGTAGATTCGACTCGCCTTTAAAGCACATGAAAAACGGCAAAACGTTGACAATGATGCCCTTGGCCAAAAAGGGCGTATGCGTTTTTTCCTGAATATATTCAGGAAAAAACGCATACGCCCTTTTTAGCCAACCAAGCAAGCCGGAAGGGCAAATCAGTGCTACAAAGAAGTCTCGCTTGCCCTCGGTCAAAAGGGCCATGCTGAAAAAGTTTAAAAACCAGAAAAGCAGGACAGGCCATGGAGACATGGAAGCCTTGCTAAGCTGATGGGCGGGACGTAAATTGCCAACAGGCACTCTGGAGAAGTGTACGGTGTGTCCTGAAAAAAGTAATAAACACAGCTTAGAGAGCATAGCGCACTTCCACTCATGGGCATATAAATTGGGAAAACTAAAAATCAACAAGACACAGGCACCCCGAACTTTACGGCTGCTCTGTTTCCAAGAACCTCCACTTTGTCACGCCTTCAATATCCCAGGAAAGAGAAAAATGGATAAACAAATGGTGGTACTTGGCACAATGGAATATCACTCAGCCATGAAATCAGTGTCATCAGGCTAGTTAGCACCATGATGAGTGGATTTAGCGACGATGATTCTAAGTGAAATAAGTCACACAGAAAAAGACACTTATCCTAAGATATCGCTTATAGAGGGAATGTCAAAATCGCTACACTTGAACTGAATTACAAAACAGAACAGAGTCACACCTTTAGAAGACACACTATGGCTGCTTAACGGAAAAGGTGAGGTGGGGTGATACATAAAACAGGGGTTTGAAATTAGCTCAGAGACCACTCCATAAGCCAAATATATAATAGACAAGGCCTACTCCCTGCTCAGTGAACTGGACTCAACACCCCCTAGTCACCGCACAAGAATATATCTGACTAGTAAGAATCTGAAAACCTATGTATCGATATCTCTCTGCAAGTGAATCAAGAGGGTGTAAAGCGGCATAAACACAGCAGGGAAAAGCAGCCAAGCTCCATTCTAAACATAAATAACTTAAAAAAACCCACAAAACAAAGACAGTGAAAGAGAGAGAAATTCTTACAAAATCCGTTCAGGGTCTCTGATGCAACCTGGATTGACCATATCTAGACCCACAGCTGGATGAGACATAAGGCTGGACACTCTTGGGGCTGAGAGGATTGGTGAGGTTGGGTGAGCAAACGCAGATACTTTAAAGTAATACTGCGGGGTACCCACCCCATGGGTCTCAAATCTCCAGGTACAAGGGCATCTTCCTACATCCAAACATGCATGGGAAACCCAGAGAATTGTATGCCGTGAGATCGGGAAAGGCTTCTAAAACGCACCTCATTTCTCCTCTCCTTGTGCTCGGGTTCGCCATTCTAGGCGCTTGACTAAACATCTCCCTACTTGTAGAATCAGCACCTTTAACCTCCTGTTTCGTACAGGTTGCAATTTGTCCTGAGGATGAACGGGAAGACGGGGAACCAACGAGAGACTAGCCCTAGGTGTTGGGACAGGCACAGGTCACTCCATTTTCCCATCAGGAAGAAGAATGAACCACAGGCTCAGCCTGCCCCCCAGAACCAAAATAGGGCCTGAAGCAATCCTGCGCTTTTGCGGCCAGCTCCCAAAAAAGCGAGTAGACAAATGGAGCTCAGGGGCACTAAAATTCACAAACGTGCAGAGTTATAAATGAGAACTCTCGTCCACAAATATATTGAGGGAAGGCAACGAAGAAGATTTGAAAGCAAGGCAGATTTGCAGGAAACAGATTTCAGGAGGTAGATTCGACTCGCCTTTAAAGCACATGAAAAACGGCAAAACGTTGACAATGATGCCCTTGGCCAAAAAGGGCGTATGCGTTTTTTCCTGAATATATTCAGGAAAAAACGCATACGCCCTTTTTAGCCAACCAAGCAAGCCGGAAGGGCAAATCAGTGCTACAAAGAAGTCTCGCTTGCCCTCGGTCAAAAGGGCCATGCTGAAAAAGTTTAAAAACCAGAAAAGCAGGACAGGCCATGGAGACATGGAAGCCTTGCTAAGCTGATGGGCGGGACGTAAATTGCCAACAGGCACTCTGGAGAAGTGTACGGTGTGTCCTGAAAAAAGTAATAAACACAGCTTAGAGAGCATAGCGCACTTCCACTCATGGGCATATAAATTGGGAAAACTAAAAATCAACAAGACACAGGCACCCCGACCTTTACGGCTGCTCTGTTTCCAAGAACCTCCACTTTGTCACGCCTTCAATATCCCAGGAAAGAGAAAAATGGATAAACAAATGGTGGTACTTGGCACAATGGAATATCACTCAGCCATGAAATCAGTGTCATCAGGCTAGTTAGCACCATGATGAGTGGATTTAGCGACGATGATTCTAAGTGAAATAAGTCACACAGAAAAAGACACTTATCCTAAGATATCGCTTATAGAGGGAATGTCAAAATCGCTACACTTGAACTGAATTACAAAACAGAACAGAGTCACACCTTTAGAAGACACACTATGGCTGCTTAACGGAAAAGGTGAGGTGGGGTGATACATAAAACAGGGGTTTGAAATTAGCTCAGAGACCACTCCATAAGCCAAATATATAATAGACAAGGCCTACTCCCTGCTCAGTGAACTGGACTCAACACCCCCTAGTCACCGCACAAGAATATATCTGACTAGTAAGAATCTGAAAACCTATGTATCGATATCTCTCTGCAAGTGAATCAAGAGGGTGTAAAGCGGCATAAACACAGCAGGGAAAAGCAGCCAAGCTCCATTCTAAACATAAATAACTTAAAAAAACCCACAAAACAAAGACAGTGAAAGAGAGAGAAATTCTTACAAAATCCGTTCAGGGTCTCTGATGCAACCTGGATTGACCATATCTAGACCCACAGCTGGATGAGACATAAGGCTGGACACTCTTGGGGCTGAGAGGATTGGTGAGGTTGGGTGAGCAAACGCAGATACTTTAAAGTAATACTGCGGGGTACCCACCCCATGGGTCTCAAATCTCCAGGTACAAGGGCATCTTCCTACATCCAAACATGCATGGGAAACCCAGAGAATTGTATGCCGTGAGATCGGGAAAGGCTTCTAAAACGCACCTCATTTCTCCTCTCCTTGTGCTCGGGTTCGCCATTCTAGGCGCTTGACTAAACATCTCCCTACTTGTAGAATCAGCACCTTTAACCTCCTGTTTCGTACAGGTTGCAATTTGTCCTGAGGATGAACGGGAAGACGGGGAACCAACGAGAGACTAGCCCTAGGTGTTGGGACAGGCACAGGTCACTCCATTTTCCCATCAGGAAGAAGAATGAACCACAGGCTCAGCCTGCCCCCCAGAACCAAAATAGGGCCTGAAGCAATCCTGCGCTTTTGCGGCCAGCTCCCAAAAAAGCGAGTAGACAAATGGAGCTCAGGGGCACTAAAATTCACAAACGTGCAGAGTTATAAATGAGAACTCTCGTCCACAAATATATTGAGGGAAGGCAACGAAGAAGATTTGAAAGCAAGGCAGATTTGCAGGAAACAGATTTCAGGAGGTAGATTCGACTCGCCTTTAAAGCACATGAAAAGCAGCAAAACGTTGACAATGATGCCCTTGGCGAAAAAGGGCGTATGCGTTTTTTCCTGAATATATTCAGGAAAAAACGCATACGCCCTTTTTGGCCAACCAAGCAAGCCGGAAGGGCAAATCAGCGCTACAAAGAAGTCTTGCTTGCCCTCGGTCAAAAGGGCCATGCTGAAAAAAGTGTAAAAACCAGAAAAGCAGGACAGGCCATGGAGACATGGGAGCCTTACTACGCTGATGGGCGGGATGTAAATTGCCAACAGGCACTCTGAGAACTGTACGGTGTGTCCTGAAACAAGTAATAAACACAGCTTAAAGAGCATAGGGCACTTCCACTCATGGGCGTATAAATTGGAAAAACTAAAACTCAACAAGACACAGGCCCCCCAAACTTTACGGCTGCTCTGTTGCCAAGAACCTCTGCTTCGGTACACCTTCAATATCCCAGGAAAGAGAAAAATGGATAAACAAATGGTGGTACTTGGCACAATGGAATATCACTCAGCCATGAAATCAATGTCATAAGGCTAGTTAGCAGCATGATGAGTGGATTTAGGTACGATGATTCTAAGTGAAATAAGTCACACAGAAAAAGGCACTTATCCTAAGATATCGCTTATAGAGGGAATGTCAAAATCGCTACACTTGAACTGAATTACAAAACAGAACAGAGTCACACCATTAGAAGACACACTATGGCTGCTTAACGGGAAAGGTGAGGTGGGGTGATGCATAAAACAAGGGTTTGAAATTAGCTCAGAGACCGCTCCATAAGCCAAATATGTAATAGACAAGGCCTACTCCCTGCTCAGTGAACTGGACTCAACACCCCCTAGTCACCGCACAAGAATATATCTGACTAGTAAGAATCTGAAAACCTATGTATCGATATCTCTCTGCAAGTGAATCAAGAGGGTGTAAAGCGGCATAAACACAGCAGGGAAAAGCAGTCAAGACGCATTCTAAACATAAATTACTTTACAAATCCCACAAAACAAAGACAGTGAAAGAGAGAGAAATTCTTACAAAATCCGTTCAAGGTCTCTGATACAACCTGGATTGACCATATCTAGACCCACAGCTGGATGAGACATAAGGCTGGACACTCTTGGGGCTGAGAGGATTGGTGAGGTTGGGTGAGAAAATGCAGATACTTTAAAGTAAAACCGCGGGGTACACACCCCATGGGTCTCAAATCTGCAGGTACAAGGGCATCTTCCTACATCAAAACATGCAAGGGAAACCCAGAAGATGGTATGCCGTGAGATCGGGAAAGGTTTCTAAAACGCACCTCATTTCTCCTCTCCTTGTGCTCGGGTTCGCCATTCCAGCCGCTTGACTAAGCATCTCCCTACTTGGAGAATCAGCACCTTTAACCTCCTGTTTCGTACAGGTTGCAATTTGTCCTGAGGATGAACGGGAAGATGGGGAACCAACGAGAGACTAGCCCTAGGTGTTGGGACAGGCACAGGTCACTCCATTTTCCCATCAGGAAGAAGAATGAACCACAGGCCCCGCCTGCCCCCTGGAAGCCGAATAGGGCCTGAAACAATCCTGCGCTTTTGCGGCCAGCTCCCAAAAAAGCGAGTAGACAAATGGAGCTCAGGGGCACTGCAATTCACAAACGTGCAGAGTTATAAATGAGAACTCTCGTCCACAAATATATTGAGGGAAGGCAACGAAGAGGATTTGAAAGCAAGGCAGATTTGCAGGAAACAGATTTCAGGAGGTAGATTCGACTCGCCTTTAAAGCACATGAAAAGCGGCAAAACATTGACAATAATGCCCTTGGCCAAAAAGGGCGTATGCGTTTTTTCCTGAATATATTCAGGAAAAATCGCATACGCCCTTTTTGGCCAACCAAGCAAGCCGGAAGGGCAAATCAGTGCTACAAAGAAGTCTCGCTTGCCCTCGGTCAAAAATGCCATGCTGAAAAAAGTGTAAAAACCAGAAAAGCAGGACAGGCCATGGAGACATGGGAGCCTTGCTACGCTGATGGGCGGGATGTAAATTGCCAACAGGCACTCTGGAGAAGTGTACGGTGTGTCCTGAAACAAGTAATAAACACAGCTTAGAGAGCATAGGGCACTTCCACTCATGGGTGTATAAATTGGGAAAACTAAAAATCAACAAGACACAGGCACCCCAAACTTTACGGCTGCTCTGTTTCCAAGAACCTCCACTTCAGTACACCTTCAATATCCCAGGAAAGAGAAAAATGGATAAACAAATGGTGGTACTTGGCACAATGGAATATCACTCAGCCATGAAATCAATGTCCTAAGGCTAGTTAGCAGCATGATGAGTGGATTTAGCGACGATGATTCTAAGTGAAATAAGTCACTCAGAAAAAGACACTTATCCTAAGATATCGCTTATAGAGGGAATGTCAAAATCGCTACGCTTGAACTGAATTACAAAACAGAACAGAGTCACACCTTTAGAAGACACACTATGGCTGCTTAACGGGAAAGGTGAGGTGGGGTGATGCATAAAACAAGGGTTTGAAATTAGCTCAGAGACCGCTCCATAAGCCAAATATGTAATAGACAAGGCCTACCCCCTGCTCAGTGAACTGGACTCAACACCCCCTAGTCACCGCACAAGAATATATCTGACTAGTAAGAATCTGAAAACCTATGTATCGATATCTCTCTGCAAGTGAATCAAGAGGGTGTAAAGCGGCATAAACACAGCAGGGAAAAGCAGCAAAGCCCCATTCTAAACATAAATTACTTAAAAATCCCACAAAACAAAGACAGTGAAAGAGAGAGAAATTCTTACAAAATCAGTTCAGGGGCTCTGATGCCACCTGGTTCGACCATATCTAGAGCCACAGCTGGATGAGACATAAGGCTGGACACTCTTGGGGCTGAGAGGATTGGTGAGGTTGGGTGAGCAAACGCAGATACTTTAAAGTAATACCGTGGGGTACCCACCCCATGGGTCTCAAATCTCCAGGTACAAGGGCATCTTCCTACATCAAAACATGCATGGGAAACCCAGAGGTTTGTATGCCGTGAGATCGGGAAAGGCTTCTAAAACGCACCTCATTTCTCCTCTCCTTGTGCTCGGGTTCACCATTCTAGCCGCTTGACTAAACATCTCCCTACTTGGAGAATCAGCACCTTTAACCTCCTGTTTCGTACAGGTTGCAATTTGTCCTGAGGATGAACGGGAAGACGGGGAACCAACGAGAGACTAGCCCTAGGTGTTGGGACAGGCACAGGTCACTCCATTTTCCCATCAGGAAGAAGAATGAACCACAGGCTCAGCCTGCCCCCCAGAACCCAAATAGGGCCTGAAGCAATCCTGCGCTTTTGCGGACAGCTCCCAAAAAAGCGAGTAGACAAATGGAGCTCAGGGGCACTGCAATTCACAAACGTGCAGAGTTATAAATGAGAACTCTCGTCCACAAATATATTGAGGGAAGGCAACGAAGAGGATTTGAAAGCAAGGCAGATTTGCAGGAAACAGATTTCAGGAGGTAGATTCGACTCGCCTTTAAAGCACATGAAAAACGGCAAAACGTTGACAATGATGCCCTTGGCCAAAAAGGGCGTATGCGTTTTTTCCTGAATATATTCAGGAAAAAACGCATACGCCCTTTTTAGCCAACCAAGCAAGCCGGAAGGGCAAATCAGTGCTACAAAGAAGTCTCGCTTGCCCTCGGTCAAAAGGGCCATGCTGAAAAAGTTTAAAAACCAGAAAAGCAGGACAGGCCATGGAGACATGGAAGCCTTGCTAAGCTGATGGGCGGGACGTAAATTGCCAACAGGCACTCTGGAGAAGTGTACGGTGTATCCTGAAAAAAGTAATAAACACAGCTTAGAGAGCATAGCGCACTTCCACTCATGGGCATATAAATTGGGAAAACTAAAAATCAACAAGACACAGGCACCCCGAACTTTACGGCTGCTCTGTTTCCAAGAACCTCCACTTTGTCACGCCTTCAATATCCCAGGAAAGAGAAAAATGGATAAACAAATGGTGGTACTTGGCACAATGGAATATCACTCAGCCATGAAATCAGTGTCATCAGGCTAGTTAGCACCATGATGAGTGGATTTAGCGACGATGATTCTAAGTGAAATAAGTCACACAGAAAAAGACACTTATCCTAAGATATCGCTTATAGAGGGAATGTCAAAATCGCTACACTTGAACTGAATTACAAAACAGAACAGAGTCACACCTTTAGAAGACACACTATGGCTGCTTAACGGAAAAGGTGAGGTGGGGTGATGCATAAAACAGGGGTTTGAAATTAGCTCAGAGACCACTCCATAAGCCAAATATATAATAGACAAGGCCTACTCCCTGCTCAGTGAACTGGACTCAACACCCCCTAGTCACCGCACAAGAATATATCTGACTAGTAAGAATCTGAAAACCTATGTATCGATATCACTCTGCAAGTGAATCAAGAGGGTGTAAAGCGGCATAAACACAGCAGGGAAAAGCAGCCAAGCTCCATTATAAACATAAATAACTTAAAAAAACCCACAAAACAAAGACAGTGAAAGAGAGAGAAATTCTTACAAAATCCGTTCAGGGTCTCTGATGCAACCTGGATTGACCATATCTAGACCCACAGCTGGATGAGACATAAGGCTGGACACTCTTGGGGCTGAGAGGATTGGTGAGGTTGGGTGAGCAAACGCAGATACTTTAAAGTAATACTGCGGGGTACCCACCCCATGGGTCTTAAATCTCCAGGTACAAGGGCATCTTCCTACATCCAAACATGCATGGGAAACCCAGAGAATTGTATGCCGTGAGATCGGGAAAGGCTTCTAAAACGCACCTCATTTCTCCTCTCCTTGTGCTCGGGTTCGCAATTCTAGGCACTTGACTAAACATCTCCCTACTTGTAGAATCAGCACCTTTAACCTCCTGTTTCGTACAGGTTGCAATTTGTCCTGAGGATGAACGGGAAGACGGGGAACCAACGAGAGACTAGCCCTAGGTGTTGGGACAGGCACAGGTCACTCCATTTTCCCATCAGGAAGAAGAATGAACCACAGGCTCAGCCTGCCCCCCAGAACCAAAATAGGGCCTGAAGCAATCCTGCGCTTTTGCGGCCAGCTCCCAAAAAAGCGAGTAGACAAATGGAGCTCAGGGGCACTAAAATTCACAAACGTGCAGAGTTATAAATGAGAACTCTCGTCCACAAATATATTGAGGGAAGGCAACGAAGAAGATTTGAAAGCAAGGCAGATTTGCAGGAAACAGATTTCAGGAGGTAGATTCGACTCGCCTTTAAAGCACATGAAAAGCAACAAAACGTTGACAATGATGCCCTTGGCGAAAAAGGGCGTATGCGTTTTTTCCTGAATATATTCAGGAAAAAACGCATACGCCCTTTTTGGCCAACCAAGCAAGCCGGAAGGGCAAATCAGCGCTACAAAGAAGTCTTGCTTGCCCTCGGTCAAAAGGGCCATGCTGAAAAAAGTGTAAAAACCAGAAAAGCAGGACAGGCCATGGAGACATGGGAGCCTTGCTACGCTGATGGGCGGGATGTAAATTGCCAACAGGCACTCTGGAGAAGTGTACGGTGTGTCCTGAAACAAGTAATAAACACAGCTTAAAGAGCATAGGGCACTTCCACTCATGGGCGTATAAATTGGAAAAACTAAAACTCAACAAGACACAAGCCCCCCAAACTTTACGGCTGCTCTGTTGCCAAGAACCTCCGCTTCGGTACACCTTCAATATCCCAGGAAAGAGAAAAATGGATAAACAAATGGTGGTACTTGGCACAATGGAATATCACTCAGCCATGAAATCAATATCATAAGGCTAGTTAGCAGCATGATGAGTGGATTTAGGTACGATGATTCTAAGTTAAATAAGTCACACAGAAAAAGGCACTTATCCTAAGATATCGCTTATAGAGGGAATGTCAAAATCGCTACACTTGAACTGAATTACAAAACAGAACAGAGTCACACCATTAGAAGACACACTATGGCTGCTTAACGGGAAAGGTGAGGTGGGGTGATGCATAAAACAAGGGTTTGAAATTAGCTCAGAGACCGCTCCATAAGCCAAATATGTAATAGACAAGGCCTACTCCCTGCTCAGTGAACTGGACTCAACACCCCCTAGTCACCGCACAAGAATATATCTGACTAGTAAGAATCTGAAAACCTATGTATCGATATCTCTCTGCAAGTGAATCAAGAGGGTGTAAAGCGGCATAAACACAGCAGGGAAAAGCAGTCAAGACCCATTCTAAACATAAATTACTTTACAAATCCCACAAAACAAAGACAGTGAAAGAGAGAGAAATTCTTACAAAATCCGTTCAAGGTCTCTGATACAACCTGGATTGACCATATCTAGACCCACAGCTGGATGAGACATAAGGCTGGACACTCTTGGGGCTGAGAGGATTGGTGAGGTTGGGTGAGAAAATGCAGATACTTTAAAGTAAAACCGCGGGGTACACACCCCATGGGTCTCAAATCTCCAGGTACAAGGGCATCTTCCTACATCAAAACATGCAAGGGAAACCCAGAAGATGGTATGCCGTGAGATCGGGAAAGGTTTCTAAAACGCACCTCATTTCTCCTCTCCTTGTGCTCGGGTTCGCCATTCCAGCCGCTTGACTAACCATCTCCCTACTTGGAGAATCAGCACCTTTAACCTCCTGTTTCGTACAGGTTGCAATTTGTCCTGAGGATGAACGGGAAGACGGGGAACCAACGAGAGACTAGCCCTAGGTGTTGGGACAGGCACAGGTCACTCCATTTTCCCATCAGGAAGAAGAATGAACCACAGGCTCAGCCTGCCCCCCAGAACCAAAATAGGGCCTGAAGCAATCCTGCGCATTTGCGGCCAGCTCCCAAAAAAGCGAGTAGACAAATGGAGCTCAGGGGCACTGCAATTCACAAACGTGCAGAGTTATAAATGAGAACTCTCGTCCACAAATATATTGAGGGAAGGCAACGAAGAGGATTTGAAAGCAAGGCAGATTTGCAGGAAACAGATTTCAGGAGGTAGATTCGACTCGCCTTTAAAGCACATGAAAAGCGGCAAAACGTTGACAATGATGCCCTTGGCCAAAAAGGGCGTATGCGTTTTTTCCTGAATATATTCAGGAAAAAACGCATACGCCCTTTTTGGCCAACCAAGCAAGCCGGAAGGGCAAATCAGCGCTACAAAGAAGTCTTGCTTGCCCTCGGTCAAAAGGGCCATGCTGAAAAAAGTGTAAAAACCAGAAAAGCAGGACAGGCCATGGAGACATGGGAGCCTTGCTACGCTGATGGGCGGGATGTAAATTGCCAACAGGCTCTCTGGAGAAGTGTACGTTGTGTCCTGAAACAAGTAATAAACACAGCTTAAAGAGCATAGGGCAGTTCCACTCATGGGAGTATAAATTGGAAAAACTAAAACTCAACAAGACACAGGCACCCCAAACTTTACGGCTGCTCTGTTGCCAAGAACCTCCGCTTCGGTACACCTTCAATATCCCAGGAAAGAGAAAAATGGATAAACAAATGGTGGTACTTGGCACAATGGAATATCACTCAGCCATGAAATCAATGTCATAAGGCTAGTTAGCAGCATGATGAGTGGATTTAGGTACGATGATTCTAAGTTAAATAAGTCACACAGAAAAAGGCACTTATCCTAAGATATCGCTTATAGAGGGAATGTCAAAATCGCTACACTTGAACTGAATTACAAAACAGAACAGAGTCACACCTTTAGAAGACACACTATGGCTGCTTAACGGGAAAGGTGAGGTGGGGTGATGCATAAAACAAGGGTTTGAAATTAGCTCAGAGACCGCTCCATAAGCCAAATATGTAATAGACAAGGCCTACTCCCTGCTCAGTGAACTGGACTCAACAGCCCCTAGTCACCGCACAAGAATATATCTGACTAGTAAGAATCTGAAAACCTATGTATCGATATCTCTCTGCAAGTGAATCAAGAGGGTGTAAAGCGGCATAAACACAGCAGGGAAAAGCAGTCAAGACCCATTCTAAACTTAAATTACTTTACAAATCCCACAAAACAAAGACAATGAAAGAGAGAGAAATTCTTACAAAATCCGTTCAAGGTCTCTGATACAACCTGGATTGACCATATCTAGACCCACAGCTGGATGAGACATAAGGCTGGACACTCTTGGGGCTGAGAGGATTGGTGAGGTTGGGTGAGAAAATGCAGATACTTTAAAGTAAAACCGCGGGGTACACACCCCATGGGTCTCAAATCTGCAGGTACAAGGGCATCTTCCTACATCAAAACATGCAAGGGAAACCCAGAAGATGGTATGCCGTGAGATCGGGAAAGGATTCTAAAACGCACCTCATTTCTCCTCTCCTTGTGCTCGGGTTCGCCATTCCAGCCGCTTGACTAACCATCTCCCTACTTGGAGAATCAGCACCTTTAACCTCCTGTTTCGTACAGGTTGCCATTTGTCCTGAGGATGAACGGGAAGATGGGGAACCAACGAGAGACTAGCCCTAGGTGTTGGGACAGGCACAGGTCACTCCATTTTCCCATCAGGAAGAAGAATGAACCACAGGCTCCGCCGGCCCCATGGAAGCCGAATAGCGCCTGAAGCAATCCTGCGCTTTTGCGGCCAGCTCACAAAAAAGCGAGGAGACAAATGGAGCTCAGGGGCACTGCAATTCAGAAACTTGCATAGTTATAAATGAGAACTCTCGTCCACAAATATATTGAGGGAAGGCAACGAAGAGGATTTGAAAGCAAGGCAGATTTGCAGGAAACAGATTTCAGGAGGTAGATTCGACTCGCCTTTAAAGCACATGAAAAGCAGCAAAACGTTGACAATAATGCCCTTGGCCAAAAAGGGCGTATGCGTTTTTTCCTGAATATATTCAGGAAAAATCGCATACGCCCTTTTTGGCCAACCAAGCAAGCCGGAAGGGCAAATCAGTGCTACAAAGAAGTCTCGCTTGCCCTCGGTCAAAAATGCCATGCTGAAAAAAGTGTAAAAACCAGAAAAGCAGGACAGGCCATGGAGACATGGGAGCCTTGCTACGCTGATGGGCGGGATGTAAATTGCCAACAGGCACTCTGGAGAAGTGTACGGTGTGTCCTGAAACAAGTAATAAACACAGCTTAGAGAGCATAGGGCACTTCCACTCATGGGTGTATAAATTGGGAAAACTAAAAATCAACAAGACACAGGCACCCCAAACTTTACGGCTGCTCTGTTTCCAAGAACCTCCACTTCAGTACACCTTCAATATCCCAGGAAAGAGAAAAATGGATAAACAAATGGTGGTACTTGGCACAATGGAATATCACTCAGCCATGAAATCAATGTCCTAAGGCTAGTTAGCAGCATGATGAGTGGATTTAGCGACGATGATTCTAAGTGAAATAAGTCACTCAGAAAAAGACACTTATCCTAAGATATCGCTTATAGAGGGAATGTCAAAATCGCTACACTTGAACTGAATTACAAAACAGAACAGAGTCACACCTTTAGAAGACACACTATGGCTGCTTAACGGGAAAGGTGAGGTGGGGTGATGCATAAAACAGGGGTTTGAAATTAGCTCAGAGACCGCTCCATAAGCCAAATATGTAATAGACAAGGCCTACCCCCTGCTCAGTGAACTGGACTCAACACCCCCTAGTCACCGCACAAGAATATATCTGACTAGTAAGAATCTGAAAACCTATGTATCGATATCTCTCTGCAAGTGAATCAAGAGGGTGTAAAGCGGCATAAACACAGCAGGGAAAAGCAGCAAAGCCCCATTCTAAACATAAATTACTTAAAAATCCCACAAAACAAAGACAGTGAAAGAGAGAGAAATTCTTACAAAATCAGTTCAGGGGCTCTGATGCCACCTGGTTCGACCATATCTAGAGCCACAGCTGGATGAGACATAAGGCTGGACACTCTTGGGGCTGAGAGGATTGGTGAGGTTGGGTGAGCAAACGCAGATACTTTAAAGTAATACCGCGGAGTACACACCCCATGGGTCTCAAATCTCCAGGTACAAGGGCATCTTCCTACATCAAAACATGCATGGGAAACCCAGAGGTTTGTATGCCGTGAGATCGGGAAAGGCTTCTAAAACGCACCTCATTTCTCCTCTCCTTGTGCTCGGGTTCACCATTCTAGCCGCTTGACTAAACATCTCCCTACTTGGAGAATCAGCACCTTTAACCTCCTGTTTCGTACAGGTTGCAATTTGTCCTGAGGATGAACGGGAAGACGGGGAACCAACGAGAGACTAGCCCTAGGTGTTGGGACAGGCACAGGTCACTCCATTTTCCCATCAGGAAGAAGAATGAACCACCGGCTCCGCCGGCCCCATGGAAGCTGAATAGCGCCTGAAGCAATCCTGCGCTTTTGCGGACAGCTCCCAAAAAAGCGAGGAGACAAATGGAGGTCAGGGGCACTGCAATTCACAAACGTGCATAGTTATAAATGAGAACTCTCGTCCACAAATATATTGAGGGAAGGCAACGAAGAGGATTTGAAAGCAAGGCAGATTTGCAGGAAACAGATTTCAGGAGGTAGATTCGACTTGCCTTTAAAGCACATGAAAAGCGGCAAAACGTTGACAATGATGCCCTTGGCCAAAAAGGGCGTATGCGTTTTTTCCTGAATATATTCAGGAAAAAACGCATACGCCCTTTTTGGCCAACCAAGCAAGCCGGAAGGGCAAATCAGTGCTACAAAGAAGTCTCGCTTGCCCTCGGTCAAAAATGCCATGCTGAAAAAAGTGTAAAAACCAGAAAAGCAGGACAGGCCATGGAGACATGGGAGCCTTGTTACGCTGATGGGCGGGATGTAAATTGCCAACAGGCACTCTGGAGAAGTGTACGGTGTGTCCTGAAACAAGTAATAAACACAGCTTAGAGAGCATAGGGCACTTCCACTCATGGGTGTATAAATTGGGAAAACTAAAAATCAACAAGACACAGGCACCCCAAACTTTACGGCTGCTCTGTTTCCAAGAACCTCCACTTCAGTACACCTTCAATATCCCAGGAAAGAGAAAAATGGATAAACAAATGGTGGTACTTGGCACAATGGAATATCACTCAGCCATGAAATCAATGTCCTAAGGCTAGTTAGCAGCATGATGAGTGGATTTAGCGACGATGATTCTAAGTGAAATAAGTCACTCAGAAAAAGACACTTATCCTAAGATATCGCTTATAGAGGGAATGTCAAAATCGCTACGCTTGAACTGAATTACAAAACAGAACAGAGTCACACCTTTAGAAGACACACTATGTCTGCTTAACGGGAAAGGTGAGGTGGGGTGATGCATAAAACAAGGGTTTGAAATTAGCTCAGAGACCGCTCCATAAGCCAAATATGTAATAGACAAGGCCTACCCCCTGCTCAGTGAACTGGACTCAACACCCCCTAGTCACCGCACAAGAATATATCTGACTAGTAAGAATCTGAAAACCTATGTATCGATATCTCTCTGCAAGTGAATCAAGAGGGTGTAAAGCGGCATAAACACAGCAGGGAAAAGCAGCAAAGCCCCATTCTAAACATAAATTACTTAAAAATCCCACAAAACAAAGACAGTGAAAGAGAGAGAAATTCTTACAAAATCAGTTCAGGGGCTCTGATGCCACCTGGTTCGACCATATCTAGAGCCACAGCTGGATGAGACATAAGGCTGGACACTCTTGGGGCTGAGAGGATTGGTGAGGTTGGGTGAGCAAACGCAGATACTTTAAAGTAATACCGCGGGGTACCCACCCCATGGGTCTCAAATCTCCAGGTACAAGGGCATCTTCCTACATCAAAACATGCATGGGAAACCCAGAGGTTTGTATGCCGTGAGATCGGGAAAGGCTTCTAAAACGCACCTCATTTCTCCTCTGCTTGTGCTCGGGTTCACCATTCTAGCCGCTTGACTAAACATCTCCCTACTTGGAGAATCAGCACCTTTAACCTCCTGTTTCGTACAGGTTGCAATTTGTCCTGAGGATGAACGGGAAGACGGGGAACCAACTAGAGACTAGCCCTAGGTGTTGGGACAGGCACAGGTCACTCCATTTTCCCATCAGGAAGAAGAATGAACCACAGGCTCAGCCTGCCCCCCAGAACCCAAATAGGGCCTGAAGCAATCCTGCGCTTTTGCGGACAGCTCCCAAAAAAGCGAGTAGACAAATGGAGCTCAGGGGCACTGCAATTCACAAACGTGCAGAGTTATAAATGAGAACTCTCGTCCACAAATATATTGAGGGAAGGCAACGAAGAGGATTTGAAAGCAAGGCAGATTTGCAGGAAACAGATTTCAGGAGGTAGATTCGACTCGCCTTTAAAGCACATGAAAAACGGCAAAACGTTGACAATGATGCCCTTGGCCAAAAAGGGCGTATGCGTTTTTTCCTGAATATATTCAGGAAAAAACGCATACGCCCTTTTTAGCCAACCAAGCAAGCCGGAAGGGCAAATCAGTGCTACAAAGAAGTCTCGCTTGCCCTCGGTCAAAAGGGCCATGCTGAAAAAGTTTAAAAACCAGAAAAGCAGGACAGGCCATGGAGACATGGAAGCCTTGCTAAGCTGATGGGCGGGACGTAAATTGCCAACAGGCACTCTGGAGAAGTGTACGGTGTGTCCTGAAAAAAGTAATAAACACAGCTTAGAGAGCATAGCGCACTTCCACTCATGGGCATATAAATTGGGAAAATTAAAAATCAACAAGACACAGGCACCCCGAACTTTACGGCTGCTCTGTTTCCAAGAACCTCCACTTTGTCACGCCTTCAATATCCCAGGAAAGAGAAAAATGGATAAACAAATGGTGGTACTTGGCACAATGGAATATCACTCAGCCATGAAATCAGTGTCATCAGGCTAGTTAGCACCATGATGAGTGGATTTAGCGACGATGATTCTAAGTGAAATAAGTCACACAGAAAAAGACACTTATCCTAAGATATCGCTTATAGAGGGAATGTCAAAATCGCTACACTTGAACTGAATTACAAAACAGAACAGAGTCACACCTTTAGAAGACACACTATGGCTGCTTAACGGAAAAGGTGAGGTGGGGTGATACATAAAACAGGGGTTTGAAATTAGCTCAGAGACCACTCCATAAGCCAAATATATAATAGACAAGGCCTACTCCCTGCTCAGTGAACTGGACTCAACACCCCCTAGTCACCGCACAAGAATATATCTGACTAGTAAGAATCTGAAAACCTATGTATCGATATCTCTCTGCAAGTGAATCAAGAGGGTGTAAAGCGGCATAAACACAGCAGGGAAAAGCAGCCAAGCTCCATTCTAAACATAAATAACTTAAAAAAACCCACAAAACAAAGACAGTGAAAGAGAGAGAAATTCTTACAAAATCCGTTCAGGGTCTCTGATGCAACCTGGATTGACCATATCTAGACCCACAGCTGGATGAGACATAAGGCTGGACACTCTTGGGGCTGAGAGGATTGGTGAGGTTGGGTGAGCAAACGCAGATACTTTAAAGTAATACTGCGGGGTACCCACCCCATGGGTCTCAAATCTCCAGGTACAAGGGCATCTTCCTACATCCAAACATGCATGGGAAACCCAGAGAATTGTATGCCGTGAGATCGGGAAAGGCTTCTAAAACGCACCTCATTTCTCCTCTCCTTGTGCTCGGGTTCGCCATTCTAGGCGCTTGACTAAACATCTCCCTACTTGTAGAATCAGCACCTTTAACCTCCTGTTTCGTACAGGTTGCAATTTGTCCTGAGGATGAACGGGAAGACGGGGAACCAACGAGAGACTAGCCCTAGGTGTTGGGACAGGCACAGGTCACTCCATTTTCCCATCAGGAAGAAGAATGAACCACAGGCTCAGCCTGCCCCCCAGAACCAAAATAGGGCCTGAAGCAATCCTGCGCTTTTGCGGCCAGCTCCCAAAAAAGCGAGTAGACAAATGGAGCTCAGGGGCACTGCAATTCACAAACGTGCAGAGTTATAAATGAGAACTCTCGTCCACAAATATATTGAGGGAAGGCAACGAAGAGGATTTGAAAGCAAGGCAGATTTGCAGGAAACAGATTTCAGGAGGTAGATTCGACTCGCCTTTAAAGCACATGAAAAGCGGCAAAACGTTGACAATAATGCCCTTGGCCAAAAAGGTCGTATGCGTTTTTTCCTGAATATATTCAGGAAAAATCGCATACGCCCTTTTTGGCCAACCAAGCAAGCCGGAAGGGCAAATCAGTGCTACAAAGAAGTCTCGCTTGCCCTCGGTCAAAAATGCCATGCTGAAAAAAGTGTAAAAACCAGAAAAGCAGGACAGGCCATGGAGACATGGGAGCCTTGCTACGCTGATGGGCGGGATGTAAATTGCCAACAGGCACTCTGGAGAAGTGTACGGTGTGTCCTGAAACAAGTAATAAACACAGCTTAGAGAGCATAGGGCACTTCCACTCATGGGTGTATAAATTGGGAAAACTAAAAATCAACAAGACACAGGCACCCCAAACTTTACGGCTGCTCTGTTTCCAAGAACCTCCACTTCAGTACACCTTCAATATCCCAGGAAAGAGAAAAATGGATAAACAAATGGTGGTACTTGGCACAATGGAATATCACTCAGCCATGAAATCAATGTCCTAAGGCTAGTTAGCAGCATGATGAGTGGATTTAGCGACAATGATTCTAAGTGAAATAAGTCACTCAGAAAAAGACACTTATCCTAAGATATCGCTTATAGAGGGAATGTCAAAATCGCTACGCTTGAACTGAATTACAAAACAGAACAGAGTCACACCTTTAGAAGACACACTATGTCTGCTTAACGGGAAAGGTGAGGTGGGGTGATGCATAAAACAAGGGTTTGAAATTAGCTCAGAGACCGCTCCATAAGCCAAATATGTAATAGACAAGGCCTACCCCCTGCTCAGTGAACTGGACTCAACACCCCCTAGTCACCGCACAAGAATATATCTGACTAGTAAGAATCTGAAAACCTATGTATCGATATCTCTCTGCAAGTGAATCAAGAGGGTGTAAAGCGGCATAAACACAGCAGGGAAAAGCAGCAAAGCCCCATTCTAAACATAAATTACTTAAAAATCCCACAAAACAAAGACAGTGAAAGAGAGAGAAATTCTTACAAAATCAGTTCAGGGGCTCTGATGCCACCTGGTTCGACCATATCTAGAGCCACAGCTGGATGAGACATAAGGCTGGACACTCTTGGGGCTGAGAGGATTGGTGAGGTTGGGTGAGCAAACGCAGATACTTTAAAGTAATACCACGGGGTACCCACCCCATGGGTCTCAAATCTCCAGGTACAAGGGCATCTTCCTACATCAAAACATGCATGGGAAACCCAGAGGTTTGTATGCCGTGAGATCGGGAAAGGCTTCTAAAACGCACCTCATTTCTCCTCTCCTTGTGCTCGGGTTCACCATTCTAGCCGCTTGACTAAACATCTCCCTACTTGGAGAATCAGCACCTTTAACCTCCTGTTTCGTACAGGTTGCAATTTGTCCTGAGGATGAACGGGAAGACGGGGAACCAACTAGAGACTAGCCCTAGGTGTTGGGACAGGCACAGGTCACTCCATTTTCCCATCAGGAAGAAGAATGAACCACAGGCTCAGCCTGCCCCCCAGAACCCAAATAGGGCCTGAAGCAATCCTGCGCTTTTGCGGCCAGCTCCCAAAAAAGCGAGTAGACAAATGGAGCTCAGGGGCACTGCAATTCACAAACGTGCAGAGTTATAAATGAGAACTCTCGTCCACAAATATATTGAGGGAAGGCAACGAAGAGGATTTGAAAGCAAGGCAGATTTGCAGGAAACAGATTTCAGGAGGTAGATTCGACTCGCCTTTAAAGCACATTAAAAGCGGCAAAACGTTGACAATAATGCCCTTGGCCAAAAAGGTCGTATGCGTTTTTTCCTGAATATATTCAGGAAAAATCGCATACGCCCTTTTTGGCCAACCAAGCAAGCCGGAAGGGCAAATCAGTGCTACAAAGAAGTCTCGCTTGCCCTCGGTCAAAAATGCCATGCTGAAAAAAGTGTAAAAACCAGAAAAGCAGGACAGGCCATGGAGACATGGGAGCCTTGCTACGCTGATGGGCGGGATGTAAATTGCCAACAGGCACTCTGGAGAAGTGTACGGTGTGTCCTGAAACAAGTAATAAACACAGCTTAGAGAGCATAGGGCACTTCCACTCATGGGTGTATAAATTGGGAAAACTAAAAATCAACAAGACACAGGCACCCCAAACTTTACGGCTGCTCTGTTTCCAAGAACCTCCACTTCAGTACACCTTCAATATCCCAGGAAAGAGAAAAATGGATAAACAAATGGTGGTACTTGGCACAATGGAATATCACTCAGCCATGAAATCAATGTCCTAAGGCTAGTTAGCAGCATGATGAGTGGATTTAGCGACGATGATTCTAAGTGAAATAAGTCACTCAGAAAAAGACACTTATCCTAAGATATCGCTTATAGAGGGAATGTCAAAATCGCTACGCTTGAACTGAATTACAAAACAGAACAGAGTCACACCTTTAGAAGACACACTATGGCTGCTTAACGGGAAAGGTGAGGTGGGGTGATGCATAAAACAAGGGTTTGAAATTAGCTCAGAGACCGCTCCATAAGCCAAATATGTAATAGACAAGGCCTACCCCCTGCTCAGTGAACTGGACTCAACACCCCCTAGTCACCGCACAAGAATATATCTGACTAGTAAGAATCTGAAAACCTATGTATCGATATCTCTCTGCAAGTGAATCAAGAGGGTGTAAAGCGGCATAAACACAGCAGGGAAAAGCAGCAAAGCCCCATTCTAAACATAAATTACTTAAAAATCCCACAAAACAAAGACAGTGAAAGAGAGAGAAATTCTTACAAAATCAGTTCAGGGGCTCTGATGCCACCTGGTTCGACCATATCTAGAGCCACAGCTGGATGAGACATAAGGCTGGACACTCTTGGGGCTGAGAGGATTGGTGAGGTTGGGTGAGCAAACGCAGATACTTTAAAGTAATACCGCGGGGTACCCACCCCATGGGTCTCAAATCTCCAGGTACAAGGGCATCTTCCTACATCAAAACATGCATGGGAAACCCAGAGGTTTGTATGCCGTGAGATCGGGAAAGGCTTCTAAAACGCACCTCATTTCTCCTCTGCTTGTGCTCGGGTTCACCATTCTAGCCGCTTGACTAAACATCTCCCTACTTGGAGAATCAGCACCTTTAACCTCCTGTTTCGTACAGGTTGCAATTTGTCCTGAGGATGAACGGGAAGACGGGGAACCAACTAGAGACTAGCCCTAGGTGTTGGGACAGGCACAGGTCACTCCATTTTCCCATCAGGAAGAAGAATGAACCACAGGCTCAGCCTGCCCCCCAGAACCCAAATAGGGCCTGAAGCAATCCTGCGCTTTTGCGGACAGCTCCCAAAAAAGCGAGTAGACAAATGGAGCTCAGGGGCACTGCAATTCACAAACGTGCAGAGTTATAAATGAGAACTCTCGTCCACAAATATATTGAGGGAAGGCAACGAAGAGGATTTGAAAGCAAGGCAGATTTGCAGGAAACAGATTTCAGGAGGTAGATTCGACTCGCCTTTAAAGCACATGAAAAACGGCAAAACGTTGACAATGATGCCCTTGGCCAAAAAGGGCGTATGCGTTTTTTCCTGAATATATTCAGGAAAAAACGCATACGCCCTTTTTAGCCAACCAAGCAAGCCGGAAGGGCAAATCAGTGCTACAAAGAAGTCTCGCTTGCCCTCGGTCAAAAGGGCCATGCTGAAAAAGTTTAAAAACCAGAAAAGCAGGACAGGCCATGGAGACATGGAAGCCTTGCTAAGCTGATGGGCGGGACGTAAATTGCCAACAGGCACTCTGGAGAAGTGTACGGTGTGTCCTGAAAAAAGTAATAAACACAGCTTAGAGAGCATAGCGCACTTCCACTCATGGGCATATAAATTGGGAAAATTAAAAATCAACAAGACACAGGCACCCCGAACTTTACGGCTGCTCTGTTTCCAAGAACCTCCACTTTGTCACGCCTTCAATATCCCAGGAAAGAGAAAAATGGATAAACAAATGGTGGTACTTGGCACAATGGAATATCACTCAGCCATGAAATCAGTGTCATCAGGCTAGTTAGCACCATGATGAGTGGATTTAGCGACGATGATTCTAAGTGAAATAAGTCACACAGAAAAAGACACTTATCCTAAGATATCGCTTATAGAGGGAATGTCAAAATCGCTACACTTGAACTGAATTACAAAACAGAACAGAGTCACACCTTTAGAAGACACACTATGGCTGCTTAACGGAAAAGGTGAGGTGGGGTGATACATAAAACAGGGGTTTGAAATTAGCTCAGAGACCACTCCATAAGCCAAATATATAATAGACAAGGCCTACTCCCTGCTCAGTGAACTGGACTCAACACCCCCTAGTCACCGCACAAGAATATATCTGACTAGTAAGAATCTGAAAACCTATGTATCGATATCTCTCTGCAAGTGAATCAAGAGGGTGTAAAGCGGCATAAACACAGCAGGGAAAAGCAGCCAAGCTCCATTCTAAACATAAATAACTTAAAAAAACCCACAAAACAAAGACAGTGAAAGAGAGAGAAATTCTTACAAAATCCGTTCAGGGTCTCTGATGCAACCTGGATTGACCATATCTAGACCCACAGCTGGATGAGACATAAGGCTGGACACTCTTGGGGCTGAGAGGATTGGTGAGGTTGGGTGAGCAAACGCAGATACTTTAAAGTAATACTGCGGGGTACCCACCCCATGGGTCTCAAATCTCCAGGTACAAGGGCATCTTCCTACATCCAAACATGCATGGGAAACCCAGAGAATTGTATGCCGTGAGATCGGGAAAGGCTTCTAAAACGCACCTCATTTCTCCTCTCCTTGTGCTCGGGTTCGCCATTCTAGGCGCTTGACTAAACATCTCCCTACTTGTAGAATCAGCACCTTTAACCTCCTGTTTCGTACAGGTTGCAATTTGTCCTGAGGATGAACGGGAAGACGGGGAACCAACGAGAGACTAGCCCTAGGTGTTGGGACAGGCACAGGTCACTCCATTTTCCCATCAGGAAGAAGAATGAACCACAGGCTCAGCCTGCCCCCCAGAACCAAAATAGGGCCTGAAGCAATCCTGCGCTTTTGCGGCCAGCTCCCAAAAAAGCGAGTAGACAAATGGAGCTCAGGGGCACTAAAATTCACAAACGTGCAGAGTTATAAATGAGAACTCTCGTCCACAAATATATTGAGGGAAGGCAACGAAGAAGATTTGAAAGCAAGGCAGATTTGCAGGAAACAGATTTCAGGAGGTAGATTCGACTCGCCTTTAAAGCACATGAAAAACGGCAAAACGTTGACAATGATGCCCTTGGCCAAAAAGGGCGTATGCGTTTTTTCCTGAATATATTCAGGAAAAAACGCATACGCCCTTTTTAGCCAACCAAGCAAGCCGGAAGGGCAAATCAGTGCTACAAAGAAGTCTCGCTTGCCCTCGGTCAAAAGGGCCATGCTGAAAAAGTTTAAAAACCAGAAAAGCAGGACAGGCCATGGAGACATGGAAGCCTTGCTAAGCTGATGGGCGGGACGTAAATTGCCAACAGGCACTCTGGAGAAGTGTACGGTGTGTCCTGAAAAAAGTAATAAACACAGCTTAGAGAGCATAGCGCACTTCCACTCATGGGCATATAAATTGGGAAAACTAAAAATCAACAAGACACAGGCACCCCGAACTTTACGGCTGCTCTGTTTCCAAGAACCTCCACTTTGTCACGCCTTCAATATCCCAGGAAAGAGAAAAATGGATAAACAAATGGTGGTACTTGGCACAATGGAATATCACTCAGCCATGAAATCAGTGTCATCAGGCTAGTTAGCACCATGATGAGTGGATTTAGCGACGATGATTCTAAGTGAAATAAGTCACACAGAAAAAGACACTTATCCTAAGATATCGCTTATAGAGGGAATGTCAAAATCGCTACACTTGAACTGAATTACAAAACAGAACAGAGTCACACCTTTAGAAGACACACTATGGCTGCTTAACGGGAAAGGTGAGGTGGGGTGATGCATAAAACAAGGGTTTGAAATTAGCTCAGAGACCGCTCCATAAGCCAAATATGTAATAGACAAGGCCTACTCCCTGCTCAGTGAACTGGACTCAACAGCCCCTAGTCACCGCACAAGAATATATCTGACTAGTAAGAATCTGAAAACCTATGTATCGATATCTCTCTGCAAGTGAATCAAGAGGGTGTAAAGCGGCATAAACACAGCAGGGAAAAGCAGTCAAGACCCATTCTAAACTTAAATTACTTTACAAATCCCACAAAACAAAGACAATGAAAGAGAGAGAAATTCTTACAAAATCCGTTCAAGGTCTCTGATACAACCTGGATTGACCATATCTAGACCCACAGCTGGATGAGACATAAGGCTGGACACTCTTGGGGCTGAGAGGATTGGTGAGGTTGGGTGAGAAAATGCAGATACTTTAAAGTAAAACCGCGGGGTACACACCCCATGGGTCTCAAATCTGCAGGTACAAGGGCATCTTCCTACATCAAAACATGCAAGGGAAACCCAGAAGATGGTATGCCGTGAGATCGGGAAAGGATTCTAAAACGCACCTCATTTCTCCTCTCCTTGTGCTCGGGTTCGCCATTCCAGCCGCTTGACTAACCATCTCCCTACTTGGAGAATCAGCACCTTTAACCTCCTGTTTCGTACAGGTTGCCATTTGTCCTGAGGATGAACGGGAAGATGGGGAACCAACGAGAGACTAGCCCTAGGTGTTGGGACAGGCACAGGTCACTCCATTTTCCCATCAGGAAGAAGAATGAACCACAGGCTCCGCCGGCCCCATGGAAGCCGAATAGCGCCTGAAGCAATCCTGCGCTTTTGCGGCCAGCTCACAAAAAAGCGAGGAGACAAATGGAGCTCAGGGGCACTGCAATTCAGAAACTTGCATAGTTATAAATGAGAACTCTCGTCCACAAATATATTGAGGGAAGGCAACGAAGAGGATTTGAAAGCAAGGCAGATTTGCAGGAAACAGATTTCAGGAGGTAGATTCGACTCGCCTTTAAAGCACATGAAAAGCAGCAAAACGTTGACAATAATGCCCTTGGCCAAAAAGGGCGTATGCGTTTTTTCCTGAATATATTCAGGAAAAATCGCATACGCCCTTTTTGGCCAACCAAGCAAGCCGGAAGGGCAAATCAGTGCTACAAAGAAGTCTCGCTTGCCCTCGGTCAAAAATGCCATGCTGAAAAAAGTGTAAAAACCAGAAAAGCAGGACAGGCCATGGAGACATGGGAGCCTTGCTACGCTGATGGGCGGGATGTAAATTGCCAACAGGCACTCTGGAGAAGTGTACGGTGTGTCCTGAAACAAGTAATAAACACAGCTTAGAGAGCATAGGGCACTTCCACTCATGGGTGTATAAATTGGGAAAACTAAAAATCAACAAGACACAGGCACCCCAAACTTTACGGCTGCTCTGTTTCCAAGAACCTCCACTTCAGTACACCTTCAATATCCCAGGAAAGAGAAAAATGGATAAACAAATGGTGGTACTTGGCACAATGGAATATCACTCAGCCATGAAATCAATGTCCTAAGGCTAGTTAGCAGCATGATGAGTGGATTTAGCGACGATGATTCTAAGTGAAATAAGTCACTCAGAAAAAGACACTTATCCTAAGATATCGCTTATAGAGGGAATGTCAAAATCGCTACACTTGAACTGAATTACAAAACAGAACAGAGTCACACCTTTAGAAGACACACTATGGCTGCTTAACGGGAAAGGTGAGGTGGGGTGATGCATAAAACAGGGGTTTGAAATTAGCTCAGAGACCGCTCCATAAGCCAAATATGTAATAGACAAGGCCTACCCCCTGCTCAGTGAACTGGACTCAACACCCCCTAGTCACCGCACAAGAATATATCTGACTAGTAAGAATCTGAAAACCTATGTATCGATATCTCTCTGCAAGTGAATCAAGAGGGTGTAAAGCGGCATAAACACAGCAGGGAAAAGCAGCAAAGCCCCATTCTAAACATAAATTACTTAAAAATCCCACAAAACAAAGACAGTGAAAGAGAGAGAAATTCTTACAAAATCAGTTCAGGGGCTCTGATGCCACCTGGTTCGACCATATCTAGAGCCACAGCTGGATGAGACATAAGGCTGGACACTCTTGGGGCTGAGAGGATTGGTGAGGTTGGGTGAGCAAACGCAGATACTTTAAAGTAATACCGCGGAGTACACACCCCATGGGTCTCAAATCTCCAGGTACAAGGGCATCTTCCTACATCAAAACATGCATGGGAAACCCAGAGGTTTGTATGCCGTGAGATCGGGAAAGGCTTCTAAAACGCACCTCATTTCTCCTCTCCTTGTGCTCGGGTTCACCATTCTAGCCGCTTGACTAAACATCTCCCTACTTGGAGAATCAGCACCTTTAACCTCCTGTTTCGTACAGGTTGCAATTTGTCCTGAGGATGAACGGGAAGACGGGGAACCAACGAGAGACTAGCCCTAGGTGTTGGGACAGGCACAGGTCACTCCATTTTCCCATCAGGAAGAAGAATGAACCACCGGCTCCGCCGGCCCCATGGAAGCTGAATAGCGCCTGAAGCAATCCTGCGCTTTTGCGGACAGCTCCCAAAAAAGCGAGGAGACAAATGGAGGTCAGGGGCACTGCAATTCACAAACGTGCATAGTTATAAATGAGAACTCTCGTCCACAAATATATTGAGGGAAGGCAACGAAGAGGATTTGAAAGCAAGGCAGATTTGCAGGAAACAGATTTCAGGAGGTAGATTCGACTTGCCTTTAAAGCACATGAAAAGCGGCAAAACGTTGACAATGATGCCCTTGGCCAAAAAGGGCGTATGCGTTTTTTCCTGAATATATTCAGGAAAAAACGCATACGCCCTTTTTGGCCAACCAAGCAAGCCGGAAGGGCAAATCAGTGCTACAAAGAAGTCTCGCTTGCCCTCGGTCAAAAATGCCATGCTGAAAAAAGTGTAAAAACCAGAAAAGCAGGACAGGCCATGGAGACATGGGAGCCTTGTTACGCTGATGGGCGGGATGTAAATTGCCAACAGGCACTCTGGAGAAGTGTACGGTGTGTCCTGAAACAAGTAATAAACACAGCTTAGAGAGCATAGGGCACTTCCACTCATGGGTGTATAAATTGGGAAAACTAAAAATCAACAAGACACAGGCACCCCAAACTTTACGGCTGCTCTGTTTCCAAGAACCTCCACTTCAGTACACCTTCAATATCCCAGGAAAGAGAAAAATGGATAAACAAATGGTGGTACTTGGCACAATGGAATATCACTCAGCCATGAAATCAATGTCCTAAGGCTAGTTAGCAGCATGATGAGTGGATTTAGCGACGATGATTCTAAGTGAAATAAGTCACTCAGAAAAAGACACTTATCCTAAGATATCGCTTATAGAGGGAATGTCAAAATCGCTACGCTTGAACTGAATTACAAAACAGAACAGAGTCACACCTTTAGAAGACACACTATGTCTGCTTAACGGGAAAGGTGAGGTGGGGTGATGCATAAAACAAGGGTTTGAAATTAGCTCAGAGACCGCTCCATAAGCCAAATATGTAATAGACAAGGCCTACCCCCTGCTCAGTGAACTGGACTCAACACCCCCTAGTCACCGCACAAGAATATATCTGACTAGTAAGAATCTGAAAACCTATGTATCGATATCTCTCTGCAAGTGAATCAAGAGGGTGTAAAGCGGCATAAACACAGCAGGGAAAAGCAGCAAAGCCCCATTCTAAACATAAATTACTTAAAAATCCCACAAAACAAAGACAGTGAAAGAGAGAGAAATTCTTACAAAATCAGTTCAGGGGCTCTGATGCCACCTGGTTCGACCATATCTAGAGCCACAGCTGGATGAGACATAAGGCTGGACACTCTTGGGGCTGAGAGGATTGGTGAGGTTGGGTGAGCAAACGCAGATACTTTAAAGTAATACCGCGGGGTACCCACCCCATGGGTCTCAAATCTCCAGGTACAAGGGCATCTTCCTACATCAAAACATGCATGGGAAACCCAGAGGTTTGTATGCCGTGAGATCGGGAAAGGCTTCTAAAACGCACCTCATTTCTCCTCTGCTTGTGCTCGGGTTCACCATTCTAGCCGCTTGACTAAACATCTCCCTACTTGGAGAATCAGCACCTTTAACCTCCTGTTTCGTACAGGTTGCAATTTGTCCTGAGGATGAACGGGAAGACGGGGAACCAACTAGAGACTAGCCCTAGGTGTTGGGACAGGCACAGGTCACTCCATTTTCCCATCAGGAAGAAGAATGAACCACAGGCTCAGCCTGCCCCCCAGAACCCAAATAGGGCCTGAAGCAATCCTGCGCTTTTGCGGACAGCTCCCAAAAAAGCGAGTAGACAAATGGAGCTCAGGGGCACTGCAATTCACAAACGTGCAGAGTTATAAATGAGAACTCTCGTCCACAAATATATTGAGGGAAGGCAACGAAGAGGATTTGAAAGCAAGGCAGATTTGCAGGAAACAGATTTCAGGAGGTAGATTCGACTCGCCTTTAAAGCACATGAAAAACGGCAAAACGTTGACAATGATGCCCTTGGCCAAAAAGGGCGTATGCGTTTTTTCCTGAATATATTCAGGAAAAAACGCATACGCCCTTTTTAGCCAACCAAGCAAGCCGGAAGGGCAAATCAGTGCTACAAAGAAGTCTCGCTTGCCCTCGGTCAAAAGGGCCATGCTGAAAAAGTTTAAAAACCAGAAAAGCAGGACAGGCCATGGAGACATGGAAGCCTTGCTAAGCTGATGGGCGGGACGTAAATTGCCAACAGGCACTCTGGAGAAGTGTACGGTGTGTCCTGAAAAAAGTAATAAACACAGCTTAGAGAGCATAGCGCACTTCCACTCATGGGCATATAAATTGGGAAAATTAAAAATCAACAAGACACAGGCACCCCGAACTTTACGGCTGCTCTGTTTCCAAGAACCTCCACTTTGTCACGCCTTCAATATCCCAGGAAAGAGAAAAATGGATAAACAAATGGTGGTACTTGGCACAATGGAATATCACTCAGCCATGAAATCAGTGTCATCAGGCTAGTTAGCACCATGATGAGTGGATTTAGCGACGATGATTCTAAGTGAAATAAGTCACACAGAAAAAGACACTTATCCTAAGATATCGCTTATAGAGGGAATGTCAAAATCGCTACACTTGAACTGAATTACAAAACAGAACAGAGTCACACCTTTAGAAGACACACTATGGCTGCTTAACGGAAAAGGTGAGGTGGGGTGATACATAAAACAGGGGTTTGAAATTAGCTCAGAGACCACTCCATAAGCCAAATATATAATAGACAAGGCCTACTCCCTGCTCAGTGAACTGGACTCAACACCCCCTAGTCACCGCACAAGAATATATCTGACTAGTAAGAATCTGAAAACCTATGTATCGATATCTCTCTGCAAGTGAATCAAGAGGGTGTAAAGCGGCATAAACACAGCAGGGAAAAGCAGCCAAGCTCCATTCTAAACATAAATAACTTAAAAAAACCCACAAAACAAAGACAGTGAAAGAGAGAGAAATTCTTACAAAATCCGTTCAGGGTCTCTGATGCAACCTGGATTGACCATATCTAGACCCACAGCTGGATGAGACATAAGGCTGGACACTCTTGGGGCTGAGAGGATTGGTGAGGTTGGGTGAGCAAACGCAGATACTTTAAAGTAATACTGCGGGGTACCCACCCCATGGGTCTCAAATCTCCAGGTACAAGGGCATCTTCCTACATCCAAACATGCATGGGAAACCCAGAGAATTGTATGCCGTGAGATCGGGAAAGGCTTCTAAAACGCACCTCATTTCTCCTCTCCTTGTGCTCGGGTTCGCCATTCTAGGCGCTTGACTAAACATCTCCCTACTTGTAGAATCAGCACCTTTAACCTCCTGTTTCGTACAGGTTGCAATTTGTCCTGAGGATGAACGGGAAGACGGGGAACCAACGAGAGACTAGCCCTAGGTGTTGGGACAGGCACAGGTCACTCCATTTTCCCATCAGGAAGAAGAATGAACCACAGGCTCAGCCTGCCCCCCAGAACCAAAATAGGGCCTGAAGCAATCCTGCGCTTTTGCGGCCAGCTCCCAAAAAAGCGAGTAGACAAATGGAGCTCAGGGGCACTGCAATTCACAAACGTGCAGAGTTATAAATGAGAACTCTCGTCCACAAATATATTGAGGGAAGGCAACGAAGAGGATTTGAAAGCAAGGCAGATTTGCAGGAAACAGATTTCAGGAGGTAGATTCGATTCGCCTTTAAAGCACATGAAAAGCGGCAAAACGTTGACAATAATGCCCTTGGCCAAAAAGGTCGTATGCGTTTTTTCCTGAATATATTCAGGAAAAATCGCATACGCCCTTTTTGGCCAACCAAGCAAGCCGGAAGGGCAAATCAGTGCTACAAAGAAGTCTCGCTTGCCCTCGGTCAAAAATGCCATGCTGAAAAAAGTGTAAAAACCAGAAAAGCAGGACAGGCCATGGAGACATGGGAGCCTTGCTACGCTGATGGGCGGGATGTAAATTGCCAACAGGCACTCTGGAGAAGTGTACGGTGTGTCCTGAAACAAGTAATAAACACAGCTTAGAGAGCATAGGGCACTTCCACTCATGGGTGTATAAATTGGGAAAACTAAAAATCAACAAGACACAGGCACCCCAAACTTTACGGCTGCTCTGTTTCCAAGAACCTCCACTTCAGTACACCTTCAATATCCCAGGAAAGAGAAAAATGGATAAACAAATGGTGGTACTTGGCACAATGGAATATCACTCAGCCATGAAATCAATGTCCTAAGGCTAGTTAGCAGCATGATGAGTGGATTTAGCGACAATGATTCTAAGTGAAATAAGTCACTCAGAAAAAGACACTTATCCTAAGATATCGCTTATAGAGGGAATGTCAAAATCGCTACGCTTGAACTGAATTACAAAACAGAACAGAGTCACACCTTTAGAAGACACACTATGTCTGCTTAACGGGAAAGGTGAGGTGGGGTGATGCATAAAACAAGGGTTTGAAATTAGCTCAGAGACCGCTCCATAAGCCAAATATGTAATAGACAAGGCCTACCCCCTGCTCAGTGAACTGGACTCAACACCCCCTAGTCACCGCACAAGAATATATCTGACTAGTAAGAATCTGAAAACCTATGTATCGATATCTCTCTGCAAGTGAATCAAGAGGGTGTAAAGCGGCATAAACACAGCAGGGAAAAGCAGCAAAGCCCCATTCTAAACATAAATTACTTAAAAATCCCACAAAACAAAGACAGTGAAAGAGAGAGAAATTCTTACAAAATCAGTTCAGGGGCTCTGATGCCACCTGGTTCGACCATATCTAGAGCCACAGCTGGATGAGACATAAGGCTGGACACTCTTGGGGCTGAGAGGATTGGTGAGGTTGGGTGAGCAAACGCAGATACTTTAAAGTAATACCACGGGGTACCCACCCCATGGGTCTCAAATCTCCAGGTACAAGGGCATCTTCCTACATCAAAACATGCATGGGAAACCCAGAGGTTTGTATGCCGTGAGATCGGGAAAGGCTTCTAAAACGCACCTCATTTCTCCTCTCCTTGTGCTCGGGTTCACCATTCTAGCCGCTTGACTAAACATCTCCCTACTTGGAGAATCAGCACCTTTAACCTCCTGTTTCGTACAGGTTGCAATTTGTCCTGAGGATGAACGGGAAGACGGGGAACCAACTAGAGACTAGCCCTAGGTGTTGGGACAGGCACAGGTCACTCCATTTTCCCATCAGGAAGAAGAATGAACCACAGGCTCAGCCTGCCCCCCAGAACCCAAATAGGGCCTGAAGCAATCCTGCGCTTTTGCGGACAGCTCCCAAAAAAGCGAGTAGACAAATGGAGCTCAGGGGCACTGCAATTCACAAACGTGCAGAGTTATAAATGAGAACTCTCGTCCACAAATATATTGAGGGAAGGCAACGAAGAGGATTTGAAAGCAAGGCAGATTTGCAGGAAACAGATTTCAGGAGGTAGATTCGACTCGCCTTTAAAGCACATTAAAAGCGGCAAAACGTTGACAATAATGCCCTTGGCCAAAAAGGTCGTATGCGTTTTTTCCTGAATATATTCAGGAAAAATCGCATACGCCCTTTTTGGCCAACCAAGCAAGCCGGAAGGGCAAATCAGTGCTACAAAGAAGTCTCGCTTGCCCTCGGTCAAAAATGCCATGCTGAAAAAAGTGTAAAAACCAGAAAAGCAGGACAGGCCATGGAGACATGGGAGCCTTGCTACGCTGATGGGCGGGATGTAAATTGCCAACAGGCACTCTGGAGAAGTGTACGGTGTGTCCTGAAACAAGTAATAAACACAGCTTAGAGAGCATAGGGCACTTCCACTCATGGGTGTATAAATTGGGAAAACTAAAAATCAACAAGACACAGGCACCCCAAACTTTACGGCTGCTCTGTTTCCAAGAACCTCCACTTCAGTACACCTTCAATATCCCAGGAAAGAGAAAAATGGATAAACAAATGGTGGTACTTGGCACAATGGAATATCACTCAGCCATGAAATCAATGTCCTAAGGCTAGTTAGCAGCATGATGAGTGGATTTAGCGACGATGATTCTAAGTGAAATAAGTCACTCAGAAAAAGACACTTATCCTAAGATATCGCTTATAGAGGGAATGTCAAAATCGCTACGCTTGAACTGAATTACAAAACAGAACAGAGTCACACCTTTAGAAGACACACTATGGCTGCTTAACGGGAAAGGTGAGGTGGGGTGATGCATAAAACAAGGGTTTGAAATTAGCTCAGAGACCGCTCCATAAGCCAAATATGTAATAGACAAGGCCTACCCCCTGCTCAGTGAACTGGACTCAACACCCCCTAGTCACCGCACAAGAATATATCTGACTAGTAAGAATCTGAAAACCTATGTATCGATATCTCTCTGCAAGTGAATCAAGAGGGTGTAAAGCGGCATAAACACAGCAGGGAAAAGCAGCAAAGCCCCATTCTAAACATAAATTACTTAAAAATCCCACAAAACAAAGACAGTGAAAGAGAGAGAAATTCTTACAAAATCAGTTCAGGGGCTCTGATGCCACCTGGTTCGACCATATCTAGAGCCACAGCTGGATGAGACATAAGGCTGGACACTCTTGGGGCTGAGAGGATTGGTGAGGTTGGGTGAGCAAACGCAGATACTTTAAAGTAATACCGCGGGGTACCCACCCCATGGGTCTCAAATCTCCAGGTACAAGGGCATCTTCCTACATCAAAACATGCATGGGAAACCCAGAGGTTTGTATGCCGTGAGATCGGGAAAGGCTTCTAAAACGCACCTCATTTCTCCTCTGCTTGTGCTCGGGTTCACCATTCTAGCCGCTTGACTAAACATCTCCCTACTTGGAGAATCAGCACCTTTAACCTCCTGTTTCGTACAGGTTGCAATTTGTCCTGAGGATGAACGGGAAGACGGGGAACCAACTAGAGACTAGCCCTAGGTGTTGGGACAGGCACAGGTCACTCCATTTTCCCATCAGGAAGAAGAATGAACCACAGGCTCAGCCTGCCCCCCAGAACCCAAATAGGGCCTGAAGCAATCCTGCGCTTTTGCGGACAGCTCCCAAAAAAGCGAGTAGACAAATGGAGCTCAGGGGCACTGCAATTCACAAACGTGCAGAGTTATAAATGAGAACTCTCGTCCACAAATATATTGAGGGAAGGCAACGAAGAGGATTTGAAAGCAAGGCAGATTTGCAGGAAACAGATTTCAGGAGGTAGATTCGACTCGCCTTTAAAGCACATGAAAAACGGCAAAACGTTGACAATGATGCCCTTGGCCAAAAAGGGCGTATGCGTTTTTTCCTGAATATATTCAGGAAAAAACGCATACGCCCTTTTTAGCCAACCAAGCAAGCCGGAAGGGCAAATCAGTGCTACAAAGAAGTCTCGCTTGCCCTCGGTCAAAAGGGCCATGCTGAAAAAGTTTAAAAACCAGAAAAGCAGGACAGGCCATGGAGACATGGAAGCCTTGCTAAGCTGATGGGCGGGACGTAAATTGCCAACAGGCACTCTGGAGAAGTGTACGGTGTGTCCTGAAAAAAGTAATAAACACAGCTTAGAGAGCATAGCGCACTTCCACTCATGGGCATATAAATTGGGAAAATTAAAAATCAACAAGACACAGGCACCCCGAACTTTACGGCTGCTCTGTTTCCAAGAACCTCCACTTTGTCACGCCTTCAATATCCCAGGAAAGAGAAAAATGGATAAACAAATGGTGGTACTTGGCACAATGGAATATCACTCAGCCATGAAATCAGTGTCATCAGGCTAGTTAGCACCATGATGAGTGGATTTAGCGACGATGATTCTAAGTGAAATAAGTCACACAGAAAAAGACACTTATCCTAAGATATCGCTTATAGAGGGAATGTCAAAATCGCTACACTTGAACTGAATTACAAAACAGAACAGAGTCACACCTTTAGAAGACACACTATGGCTGCTTAACGGAAAAGGTGAGGTGGGGTGATACATAAAACAGGGGTTTGAAATTAGCTCAGAGACCACTCCATAAGCCAAATATATAATAGACAAGGCCTACTCCCTGCTCAGTGAACTGGACTCAACACCCCCTAGTCACCGCACAAGAATATATCTGACTAGTAAGAATCTGAAAACCTATGTATCGATATCTCTCTGCAAGTGAATCAAGAGGGTGTAAAGCGGCATAAACACAGCAGGGAAAAGCAGCCAAGCTCCATTCTAAACATAAATAACTTAAAAAAACCCACAAAACAAAGACAGTGAAAGAGAGAGAAATTCTTACAAAATCCGTTCAGGGTCTCTGATGCAACCTGGATTGACCATATCTAGACCCACAGCTGGATGAGACATAAGGCTGGACACTCTTGGGGCTGAGAGGATTGGTGAGGTTGGGTGAGCAAACGCAGATACTTTAAAGTAATACTGCGGGGTACCCACCCCATGGGTCTCAAATCTCCAGGTACAAGGGCATCTTCCTACATCCAAACATGCATGGGAAACCCAGAGAATTGTATGCCGTGAGATCGGGAAAGGCTTCTAAAACGCACCTCATTTCTCCTCTCCTTGTGCTCGGGTTCGCCATTCTAGGCGCTTGACTAAACATCTCCCTACTTGTAGAATCAGCACCTTTAACCTCCTGTTTCGTACAGGTTGCAATTTGTCCTGAGGATGAACGGGAAGACGGGGAACCAACGAGAGACTAGCCCTAGGTGTTGGGACAGGCACAGGTCACTCCATTTTCCCATCAGGAAGAAGAATGAACCACAGGCTCAGCCTGCCCCCCAGAACCAAAATAGGGCCTGAAGCAATCCTGCGCTTTTGCGGCCAGCTCCCAAAAAAGCGAGTAGACAAATGGAGCTCAGGGGCACTAAAATTCACAAACGTGCAGAGTTATAAATGAGAACTCTCGTCCACAAATATATTGAGGGAAGGCAACGAAGAAGATTTGAAAGCAAGGCAGATTTGCAGGAAACAGATTTCAGGAGGTAGATTCGACTCGCCTTTAAAGCACATGAAAAACGGCAAAACGTTGACAATGATGCCCTTGGCCAAAAAGGGCGTATGCGTTTTTTCCTGAATATATTCAGGAAAAAACGCATACGCCCTTTTTAGCCAACCAAGCAAGCCGGAAGGGCAAATCAGTGCTACAAAGAAGTCTCGCTTGCCCTCGGTCAAAAGGGCCATGCTGAAAAAGTTTAAAAACCAGAAAAGCAGGACAGGCCATGGAGACATGGAAGCCTTGCTAAGCTGATGGGCGGGACGTAAATTGCCAACAGGCACTCTGGAGAAGTGTACGGTGTGTCCTGAAAAAAGTAATAAACACAGCTTAGAGAGCATAGCGCACTTCCACTCATGGGCATATAAATTGGGAAAACTAAAAATCAACAAGACACAGGCACCCCGAACTTTACGGCTGCTCTGTTTCCAAGAACCTCCACTTTGTCACGCCTTCAATATCCCAGGAAAGAGAAAAATGGATAAACAAATGGTGGTACTTGGCACAATGGAATATCACTCAGCCATGAAATCAGTGTCATCAGGCTAGTTAGCACCATGATGAGTGGATTTAGCGACGATGATTCTAAGTGAAATAAGTCACACAGAAAAAGACACTTATCCTAAGATATCGCTTATAGAGGGAATGTCAAAATCGCTACACTTGAACTGAATTACAAAACAGAACAGAGTCACACCTTTAGAAGACACACTATGGCTGCTTAACGGAAAAGGTGAGGTGGGGTGATACATAAAACAGGGGTTTGAAATTAGCTCAGAGACCACTCCATAAGCCAAATATATAATAGACAAGGCCTACTCCCTGCTCAGTGAACTGGACTCAACACCCCCTAGTCACCGCACAAGAATATATCTGACTAGTAAGAATCTGAAAACCTATGTATCGATATCTCTCTGCAAGTGAATCAAGAGGGTGTAAAGCGGCATAAACACAGCAGGGAAAAGCAGCCAAGCTCCATTCTAAACATAAATAACTTAAAAATACCCACAAAACAAAGACAGTGAAAGAGAGAGAAATTCTTACAAAATCCGTTCAGGGTCTCTGATGCAACCTGGATTGACCATATCTAGACCCACAGCTGGATGAGACATAAGGCTGGACACTCTTGGGGCTGAGAGGATTGGTGAGGTTGGGTGAGCAAACGCAGATACTTTAAAGTAATACTGCGGGGTACCCACCCCATGGGTCTCAAATCTCCAGGTACAAGGGCATCTTCCTACATCCAAACATGCATGGGAAACCCAGAGAATTGTATGCCGTGAGATCGGGAAAGGCTTCTAAAACGCACCTCATTTCTCCTCTCCTTGTGCTCGGGTTCGCCATTCTAGGCGCTTGACTAAACATCTCCCTACTTGTAGAATCAGCACCTTTAACCTCCTGTTTCGTACAGGTTGCAATTTGTCCTGAGGATGAACGGGAAGACGGGGAACCAACGAGAGACTAGCCCTAGGTGTTGGGACAGGCACAGGTCACTCCATTTTCCCATCAGGAAGAAGAATGAACCACAGGCTCAGCCTGCCCCCCAGAACCAAAATAGGGCCTGAAGCAATCCTGCGCTTTTGCGGCCAGCTCCCAAAAAAGCGAGTAGACAAATGGAGCTCAGGGGCACTAAAATTCACAAACGTGCAGAGTTATAAATGAGAACTCTCGTCCACAAATATATTGAGGGAAGGCAACGAAGAAGATTTGAAAGCAAGGCAGATTTGCAGGAAACAGATTTCAGGAGGTAGATTCGACTCGCCTTTAAAGCACATGAAAAGCAGCAAAACGTTGACAATGATGCCCTTGGCGAAAAAGGGCGTATGCGTCTTTTCCTGAATATATTCAGGAAAAAACCCATACGCCCTTTTTGGCCAACCAAGCAAGCCGGAAGGGCAAATCAGCGCTACAAAGAAGTCTTGCTTGCCCTCGGTCAAAAGGGCCATGCTGAAAAAAGTGTAAAAACCAGAAAAGCAGGACAGGCCATGGAGACATGGGAGCCTTACTACGCTGATGGGCGGGATGTAAATTGCCAACAGGCACTCTGGAGAAGTGTACGGTGTGTCCTGAAACAAGTAATAAACACAGCTTAAAGAGCATAGGGCACTTCCATTCATGGGCGTATAAATTGGAAAAACTAAAACTCAACAAGACACAGGCATCCCAAACTTTACGGCTGCTCTGTTGCCAAGAACCTCCGCTTCGGTACACCTTCAATATCCCAGGAAAGAGAAAAATGGATAAACAAATGGTGGTACTTGGCACAATGGAATATCACTCAGCCATGAAATCAATGTCATAAGGCTAGTTAGCAGCATGATGAGTGGATTTAGGTACGATGATTCTAAGTGAAATAAGTCACACAGAAAAAGGCACTTATCCTAAGATATCGCTTATAGAGGGAATGTCAAAATCGCTACACTTGAACTGAATTACAAAACAGAACAGAGTCACACCATTAGAAGACACACTACGGCTGCTTAACGGGAAAGGTGAGGTGGGGTGATGCATAAAACAAGGGTTTGAAATTAGCTCAGAGACCGCTCCATAAGCCAAATATGTAATAGACAAGGCCTACTCCCTGCTCAGTGAACTGAACTCAACACCCCCTAGTCACCGCACAAGAATATATCTGACTAGTAAGAATCTGAAAACCTATGTATCGATATCTCTCTGCAAGTGAATCAAGAGGGTGTAAAGCGGCATAAACACAGCAGGGAAAAGCAGTCAAGACCCATTCTAAACATAAATTACTTTACAAATCCCACAAAACAAAGACAGTGAAAGAGAGAGAAATTCTTACAAAATCCGTTCAAGGTCTCTGATACAACCTGGATTGACCATATCTAGACCCACAGCTGGATGAGACATAAGGCTGGACACTCTTGGGGCTGAGAGGATTGGTGAGGTTGGGTGAGAAAATGCAGATACTTTAAAGTAAAACCGCGGGGTACACACCCCATGGGTCTCAAATCTGCAGGTACAAGGGCATCTTCCTACATCAAAACATGCAAGGGAAACCCAGAAGATGGTATGCCGTGAGATCGGGAAAGGTTTCTAAAACGCACCTCATTTCTCCTCTCCTTGTGCTCGGGTTCGCCATTCCAGCCGCTTGACTAAGCATCTCCCTACTTGGAGAATCAGCACCTTTAACCTCCTGTTTCGTACAGGTTGCAATTTGTCCTGAGGATGAACGGGAAGATGGGGAACCAACGAGAGACTAGCCCTAGGTGTTGGGACAGGCACAGGTCACTCCATTTTCCCATCAGGAAGAAGAATGAACCACAGGCTCCGCCTGCCCCCTGGAAGCCGAATAGGGCCTGAAACAATCCTGCGCTTTTGCGGCCAGCTCCCAAAAAAGCGAGTAGACAAATGGAGCTCAGGGGCACTGCAATTCACAAACGTGCAGAGTTATAAATGAGAACTCTCGTCCACAAATATATTGAGGGAAGGCAACGAAGAGGATTTGAAAGCAAGGCAGATTTGCAGGAAACAGATTTCAGGAGGTAGATTCGACTCGCCTTTAAAGCACATGAAAAGCGGCAAAACATTGACAATAATGCCCTTGGCCAAAAAGGTCGTATGCGTTTTTTCCTGAATATATTCAGGAAAAATCGCATACGCCCTTTTTGGCCAACCAAGCAAGCCGGAAGGGCAAATCAGTGCTACAAAGAAGTCTCGCTTGCCCTCGGTCAAAAATGCCATGCTGAAAAAAGTGTAAAAACCAGAAATGCAGGACAGGCCATGGAGACATGGGAGCCTTGCTACGCTGATGGGCGGGATGTAAATTGCCAACAGGCACTCTGGAGAAGTGTACGGTGTGTCCTGAAACAAGTAATAAACACAGCTTAGAGAGCATAGGGCACTTCCACTCATGGGTGTATAAATTGGGAAAACTAAAAATCAACAAGACACAGGCACCCCAAACTTTACGGCTGCTCTGTTTCCAAGAACCTCCACTTCAGTACACCTTCAATATCCCAGGAAAGAGAAAAATGGATAAACAAATGGTGGTACTTGGCACAATGGAATATCACTCAGCCATGAAATCAATGTCCTAAGGCTAGTTAGCAGCATGATGAGTGGATTTAGCGACGATGATTCTAAGTGAAATAAGTCACTCAGAAAAAGACACTTATCCTAAGATATCGCTTATAGAGGGAATGTCAAAATCGCTACGCTTGAACTGAATTACAAAACAGAACAGAGTCACACCTTTAGAAGACACACTATGGCTGCTTAACGGGAAAGGTGAGGTGGGGTGATGCATAAAACAAGGGTTTGAAATTAGCTCAGAGACCGCTCCATAAGCCAAATATGTAATAGACAAGGCCTACCCCCTGCTCAGTGAACTGGACTCAACACCCCCTAGTCACCGCACAAGAATATATCTGACTAGTAAGAATCTGAAAACCTATGTATCGATATCTCTCTGCAAGTGAATCAAGAGGGTGTAAAGCGGCATAAACACAGCAGGGAAAAGCAGCAAAGCCCCATTCTAAACATAAATTACTTAAAAATCCCACAAAACAAAGACAGTGAAAGAGAGAGAAATTCTTACAAAATCAGTTCAGGGGCTCTGATGCCACCTGGTTCGACCATATCTAGAGCCACAGCTGGATGAGACATAAGGCTGGACACTCTTGGGGCTGAGAGGATTGGTGAGGTTGGGTGAGCAAACGCAGATACTTTAAAGTAATACCGTGGGGTACCCACCCCATGGGTCTCAAATCTCCAGGTACAAGGGCATCTTCCTACATCAAAACATGCATGGGAAACCCAGAGGTTTGTATGCCGTGAGATCGGGAAAGGCTTCTAAAACGCACCTCATTTCTCCTCTCCTTGTGCTCGGGTTCACCATTCTAGCCGCTTGACTAAACATCTCCCTACTTGGAGAATCAGCACCTTTAACCTCCTGTTTCGTACAGGTTGCAATTTGTCCTGAGGATGAACGGGAAGACGGGGAACCAACGAGAGACTAGCCCTAGGTGTTGGGACAGGCACAGGTCACTCCATTTTCCCATCAGGAAGAAGAATGAACCACAGGCTCAGCCTGCCCCCCAGAACCCAAATAGGGCCTGAAGCAATCCTGCGCTTTTGCGGACAGCTCCCAAAAAAGCGAGTAGACAAATGGAGCTCAGGGGCACTGCAATTCACAAACGTGCAGAGTTATAAATGAGAACTCTCGTCCACAAATATATTGAGGGAAGGCAACGAAGAGGATTTGAAAGCAAGGCAGATTTGCAGGAAACAGATTTCAGGAGGTAGATTCGACTCGCCTTTAAAGCACATGAAAAACGGCAAAACGTTGACAATGATGCCCTTGGCCAAAAAGGGCGTATGCGTTTTTTCCTGAATATATTCAGGAAAAAACGCATACGCCCTTTTTAGCCAACCAAGCAAGCCGGAAGGGCAAATCAGTGCTACAAAGAAGTCTCGCTTGCCCTCGGTCAAAAGGGCCATGCTGAAAAAGTTTAAAAACCAGAAAAGCAGGACAGGCCATGGAGACATGGAAGCCTTGCTAAGCTGATGGGCGGGACGTAAATTGCCAACAGGCACTCTGGAGAAGTGTACAGTGTGTCCTGAAAAAAGTAATAAACACAGCTTAGAGAGCATAGCGCACTTCCACTCATGAGCATATAAATTGGGAAAACTAAAAATCAACAAGACACAGGCACCCCGAACTTTACGGCTGCTCTGTTTCCAAGAACCTCCACTTTGTCACGCCTTCAATATCCCAGGAAAGAGAAAAATGGATAAACAAATGGTGGTACTTGGCACAATGGAATATCACTCAGCCATGAAATCAGTGTCATCAGGCTAGTTAGCACCATGATGAGTGGATTTAGCGACGATGATTCTAAGTGAAATAAGTCACACAGAAAAAGACACTTATCCTAAGATATCGCTTATAGAGGGAATGTCAAAATCGCTACACTTGAACTGAATTACAAAACAGAACAGAGTCACACCTTTAGAAGACACACTATGGCTGCTTAACGGAAAAGGTGAGGTGGGGTGATGCATAAAACAGGGGTTTGAAATTAGCTCAGAGACCACTCCATAAGCCAAATATATAATAGACAAGGCCTACTCCCTGCTCAGTGAACTGGACTCAACACCCCCTAGTCACCGCACAAGAATATATCTGACTAGTAAGAATCTGAAAACCTATGTATCGATATCACTCTGCAAGTGAATCAAGAGGGTGTAAAGCGGCATAAACACAGCAGGGAAAAGCAGCCAAGCTCCATTATAAACATAAATAACTTAAAAAAACCCACAAAACAAAGACAGTGAAAGAGAGAGAAATTCTTACAAAATCCGTTCAGGGTCTCTGATGCAACCTGGATTGACCATATCTAGACCCACAGCTGGATGAGACATAAGGCTGGACACTCTTGGGGCTGAGAGGATTGGTGAGGTTGGGTGAGCAAACGCAGATACTTTAAAGTAATACTGCGGGGTACCCACCCCATGGGTCTTAAATCTCCAGGTACAAGGGCATCTTCCTACATCCAAACATGCATGGGAAACCCAGAGAATTGTATGCCGTGAGATCGGGAAAGGCTTCTAAAACGCACCTCATTTCTCCTCTCCTTGTGCTCGGGTTCGCAATTCTAGGCACTTGACTAAACATCTCCCTACTTGTAGAATCAGCACCTTTAACCTCCTGTTTCGTACAGGTTGCAATTTGTCCTGAGGATGAACGGGAAGATGGGGAACCAACGAGAGACTAGCCCTAGGTGTTGGGACAGGCACAGGTCACTCCATTTTCCCATCAGGAAGAAGAATGAACCACAGGCTCCGCCTGCCCCCTGGAAGCCGAATAGGGCCTGAAACAATCCTGCGCTTTTGCGGCCAGCTCCCAAAAAAGCGAGTAGACAAATGGAGCTCAGGGGCACTGCAATTCACAAACGTGCAGAGTTATAAATGAGAACTCTCGTCCACAAATATATTGAGGGAAGGCAACGAAGAGGATTTGAAAGCAAGGCAGATTTGCAGGAAACAGATTTCAGGAGGTAGATTCGACTCGCCTTTAAAGCACATGAAAAGCGGCAAAACATTGACAATAATGCCCTTGGCCAAAAAGGTCGTATGCGTTTTTTCCTGAATATATTCAGGAAAAATCGCATACGCCCTTTTTGGCCAACCAAGCAAGCCGGAAGGGCAAATCAGTGCTACAAAGAAGTCTCGCTTGCCCTCGGTCAAAAATGCCATGCTGAAAAAAGTGTAAAAACCAGAAATGCAGGACAGGCCATGGAGACATGGGAGCCTTGCTACGCTGATGGGCGGGATGTAAATTGCCAACAGGCACTCTGGAGAAGTGTACGGTGTGTCCTGAAACAAGTAATAAACACAGCTTAGAGAGCATAGGGCACTTCCACTCATGGGTGTATAAATTGGGAAAACTAAAAATCAACAAGACACAGGCACCCCAAACTTTACGGCTGCTCTGTTTCCAAGAACCTCCACTTCAGTACACCTTCAATATCCCAGGAAAGAGAAAAATGGATAAACAAATGGTGGTACTTGGCACAATGGAATATCACTCAGCCATGAAATCAATGTCCTAAGGCTAGTTAGCAGCATGATGAGTGGATTTAGCGACGATGATTCTAAGTGAAATAAGTCACTCAGAAAAAGACACTTATCCTAAGATATCGCTTATAGAGGGAATGTCAAAATCGCTACGCTTGAACTGAATTACAAAACAGAACAGAGTCACACCTTTAGAAGACACACTATGGCTGCTTAACGGGAAAGGTGAGGTGGGGTGATGCATAAAACAAGGGTTTGAAATTAGCTCAGAGACCGCTCCATAAGCCAAATATGTAATAGACAAGGCCTACCCCCTGCTCAGTGAACTGGACTCAACACCCCCTAGTCACCGCACAAGAATATATCTGACTAGTAAGAATCTGAAAACCTATGTATCGATATCTCTCTGCAAGTGAATCAAGAGGGTGTAAAGCGGCATAAACACAGCAGGGAAAAGCAGCAAAGCCCCATTCTAAACATAAATTACTTAAAAATCCCACAAAACAAAGACAGTGAAAGAGAGAGAAATTCTTACAAAATCAGTTCAGGGGCTCTGATGCCACCTGGTTCGACCATATCTAGAGCCACAGCTGGATGAGACATAAGGCTGGACACTCTTGGGGCTGAGAGGATTGGTGAGGTTGGGTGAGCAAACGCAGATACTTTAAAGTAATACCGTGGGGTACCCACCCCATGGGTCTCAAATCTCCAGGTACAAGGGCATCTTCCTACATCAAAACATGCATGGGAAACCCAGAGGTTTGTATGCCGTGAGATCGGGAAAGGCTTCTAAAACGCACCTCATTTCTCCTCTCCTTGTGCTCGGGTTCACCATTCTAGCCGCTTGACTAAACATCTCCCTACTTGGAGAATCAGCACCTTTAACCTCCTGTTTCGTACAGGTTGCAATTTGTCCTGAGGATGAACGGGAAGACGGGGAACCAACGAGAGACTAGCCCTAGGTGTTGGGACAGGCACAGGTCACTCCATTTTCCCATCAGGAAGAAGAATGAACCACAGGCTCAGCCTGCCCCCCAGAACCCAAATAGGGCCTGAAGCAATCCTGCGCTTTTGCGGACAGCTCCCAAAAAAGCGAGTAGACAAATGGAGCTCAGGGGCACTGCAATTCACAAACGTGCAGAGTTATAAATGAGAACTCTCGTCCACAAATATATTGAGGGAAGGCAACGAAGAGGATTTGAAAGCAAGGCAGATTTGCAGGAAACAGATTTCAGGAGGTAGATTCGACTCGCCTTTAAAGCACATGAAAAACGGCAAAACGTTGACAATGATGCCCTTGGCCAAAAAGGGCGTATGCGTTTTTTCCTGAATATATTCAGGAAAAAACGCATACGCCCTTTTTAGCCAACCAAGCAAGCCGGAAGGGCAAATCAGTGCTACAAAGAAGTCTCGCTTGCCCTCGGTCAAAAGGGCCATGCTGAAAAAGTTTAAAAACCAGAAAAGCAGGACAGGCCATGGAGACATGGAAGCCTTGCTAAGCTGATGGGCGGGACGTAAATTGCCAACAGGCACTCTGGAGAAGTGTACAGTGTGTCCTGAAAAAAGTAATAAACACAGCTTAGAGAGCATAGCGCACTTCCACTCATGAGCATATAAATTGGGAAAACTAAAAATCAACAAGACACAGGCACCCCAAACTTTACGGCTGCTCTGTTGCCAATAACCTGCGCTTCGGTACACCTTCAATATCCCAGGAAAGAGAAAAATGGATAAACAAATGGTGGTACTTGGCACAATGGAATATCACTCAGCCATGAAATCAGTGTCATCAGGCTAGTTAGCACCATGATGAGTGGATTTAGCAACGATGATTCTAAGTGAAATAAGTCACACAGAAAAAGACACTTATCCTAAGATATCGCTTATAGAGGGAATGTCAAAATCGCTACACTTGAACTGAATTACAAAACAGAACAGAGTCACACCTTTAGAAGACACACTATGGCTGCTTAACGGAAAAGGTGAGGTGGGGTGATGCATAAAACAGGGGTTTGAAATTAGCTCAGAGACCACTCCATAAGCCAAATATATAATAGACAAGGCCTACTCCCTGCTCAGTGAACTGGACTCAACACCCCCTAGTCACCGCACAAGAATATATCTGACTAGTAAGAATCTGAAAACCTATGTATCGATATCACTCTGCAAGTGAATCAAGAGGGTGTAAAGCGGCATAAACACAGCAGGGAAAAGCAGCCAAGCTCCATTATAAACATAAATAACTTAAAAAAACCCACAAAACAAAGACAGTGAAAGAGAGAGAAATTCTTACAAAATCCGTTCAGGGTCTCTGATGCAACCTGGATTGACCATATCTAGACCCACAGCTGGATGAGACATAAGGCTGGACACTCTTGGGGCTGAGAGGATTGGTGAGGTTGGGTGAGCAAACGCAGATACTTTAAAGTAATACTGCGGGGTACCCACCCCATGGGTCTTAAATCTCCAGGTACAAGGGCATCTTCCTACATCCAAACATGCATGGGAAACCCAGAGAATTGTATGCCGTGAGATCGGGAAAGGCTTCTAAAACGCACCTCATTTCTCCTCTCCTTGTGCTCGGGTTCGCAATTCTAGGCACTTGACTAAACATCTCCCTACTTGTAGAATCAGCACCTTTAACCTCCTGTTTCGTACAGGTTGCAATTTGTCCTGAGGATGAACGGGAAGACGGGGAACCAACGAGAGACTAGCCCTAGGTGTTGGGACAGGCACAGGTCACTCCATTTTCCCATCAGGAAGAAGAATGAACCACAGGCTCAGCCTGCCCCCCAGAACCAAAATAGGGCCTGAAGCAATCCTGCGCTTTTGCGGCCAGCTCCCAAAAAAGCGAGTAGACAAATGGAGCTCAGGGGCACTAAAATTCACAAACCTGCAGAGTTATAAATGAGAACTCTCGTCCACAAATATATTGAGGGAAGGCAACGAAGAAGATTTGAAAGCAAGGCAGATTTGCAGGAAACAGATTTCAGGAGGTAGATTCGACTCGCCTTTAAAGCACATGAAAAGCAGCAAAACGTTGACAATGATGCCCTTGGCGAAAAAGGGCGTATGCGTTTTTTCCTGAATATATTCAGGAAAAAACGCATACGCCCTTTTTGGCCAACCAAGCAAGCCGGAAGGGCAAATCAGCGCTACAAAGAAGTCTTGCTTGCCCTCGGTCAAAAGGGCCATGCTGAAAAAAGTGTAAAAACCAGAAAAGCAGGACAGGCCATGGAGACATGGGAGCCTTGCTACGCTGATGGGCGGGATGTAAATTGCCAACAGGCACTCTGGAGAAGTGTACGGTGTGTCCTGAAACAAGTAATAAACACAGCTTAAAGAGCATAGGGCACTTCCACTCATGGGCGTATAAATTGGAAAAACTAAAACTCGACAAGACACAGGCCCCCCAAACTTTACGGCTGCTCTGTTGCCAAGAACCTCCGCTTCGGTACACCTTCAATATCCCAGGAAAGAGAAAAATGGATAAACAAATGGTGGTACTTGGCACAATGGAATATCACTCAGCCATGAAATCAATGTCATAAGGCTAGTTAGCAGCATGATGAGTGGATTTAGGTACGATGATTCTAAGTTAAATAAGTCACACAGAAAAAGGCACTTATCCTAAGATATCGCTTATAGAGGGAATGTCAAAATCGTTACACTTGAACTGAATTACAAAACAGAACAGAGTCACACCATTAGAAGACACACTATGGCTGCTTAACGGGAAAGGTGAGGTGGGGTGATGCATAAAACAAGGGTTTGAAATTAGCTCAGAGACCGCTCCATAAGCCAAATATGTAATAGACAAGGCCTACTCCCTGCTCAGTGAACTGGACTCAACACCCCCTAGTCACCGCACAAGAATATATCTGACTAGTAAGAATCTGAAAACCTATGTATCGATATCTCTCTGCAAGTGAATCAAGAGGGTGTAAAGCGGCATAAACACAGCAGGGAAAAGCAGTCAAGACCCATTCTAAACATAAATTACTTTACAAATCCCACAAAACAAAGACAGTGAAAGAGAGAGAAATTCTTACAAAATCCGTTCAAGGTCTCTGATACAACCTGGATTGACCATATCTAGACCCACAGCTGGATGAGACATAAGGCTGGACACTCTTGGGGCTGAGAGGATTGGTGAGGTTGGGTGAGAAAATGCAGATACTTTAAAGTAAAACCGCGGGGTACACACCCCATGGGTCTCAAATCTCCAGGTACAAGGACATCTTCCTACATCAAAACATGCAAGGGAAACCCAGAAGATGGTATGCCGTGAGATCGGGAAAGGTTTCTAAAACGCACCTCATTTCTCCTCTCCTTGTGCTCGGGTTCGCCATTCCAGCCGCTTGACTAACCATCTCCCTACTTGGAGAATCAGCACCTTTAACCTCCTGTTTCGTACAGGTTGCAATTTGTCCTGATGAAAAACGGGAAGATGCGGAACAAACGAGAGACTAGCCCTAGGTGTTGGGACAGGCACAGGTCACTCCATTTTCCCATCAGGAAGAAGAATGAACCACAGGCTCCGCCGGCCCCATGGAAGCCGAATAGCGCCTGAAGCAATCCTGCGCTTTTGCGGCCAGCTCACAAAAAAGCGAGGAGACAAATGGAGCTCAGGGGCACTGCAATTCACAAACGTGCAGAGTTATAAATGAGAACTCTAGTCCACAAATATATTGAGGGAAGGCAACGAAGAGGATTTGAAAGCAAGGCAGATTTGCAGGAAACAGATTTCAGGAGGTAGATTCGACTCGCCTTTAAAGCACATGAAAAGCGGCAAAACGTTGACAATGATGCCCTTGGCCAAAAAGGGCGTATGCGTTTTTTCCTGAATATATTCAGGAAAAAACGCATACGCCCTTTTTTGCCAACCAAGCAAGCCGGAAGGGCAAATCAGTGCTACAAAGAAGTCTCGCTTGCCCTCGGTCAAAAGGGCCATGCTGAAAAAAGTGTAAAAACCAGAAAAGCAGGACAGGCCATGGAGACATGGGAGCCTTGCTACGCTGATGGGCGGGATGTAAATTGCCAACAGGCACTCTGGAGAAGTGTACGGTGTGTCCTGAAACAAGTAATAAACATAGCTTAAAGAGCATAGGGCACTTCCACTCATGGGCGTATAAATTGGGAAAACTAAAACTCAACAAGACACAGGCCCCCCAAACTTTACGGCTGCTCTGTTGCCAAGAACCTCCGCTTCGGTACACCTTCAATATCCCAGGAAAGAGAAAAATGGATAAACAAATGGTGGTACTTGGCACAATGGAATATCACTCAGCCATGAAATCAATGTCATAAGGCTAGTTAGCAGCATGATGAGTGGATTTAGGTACGATGATTCTAAGTGAAATAAGTCACACAGAAAAAGGCACTTATCCTAAGATATCGCTTATAGAGGGAATGTCAAAATCGCTACACTTGAACTGAATTACAAAACAGAACAGAGTCACACCATTAGAAGACACACTATGGCTGCTTAACAGGAAAGGTGAGGTGGGGTGATGCATAAAACAAGGGTTTGAAATTAGCTCAGACACCGCTCCATAAGCCAAATATGTAATAGACAAGGCCTACTCCCTGCTCAGTGATCTGGACTCAACACCCCCTAGTCACCGCACAAGAATATATCTGACTAGTAAGAATCTGAAAACCTATGTATCGATATCTCTCTGCAAGTGAATCAAGAGGGTGTAAAGCGGCATAAACACAGCAGGGAAAAGCAGCCAAGCCCGATTCTAAACATAAATTACTTTAAAAAACCCACAAAGCAAAGACAGTGAAAGAGAGAGAAATTCTTACAAAATCCGTTCAAGGTCTCTGATACAACCTGGATTGACCATATCTAGACCCACAGCTGGATGAGACATAAGGCTGGACACTCTTGGGGCTGAGAGGATTGGTGAGGTTGGGTGAGAAAATGCAGATACTTTAAAGTAAAACCGGGGGGTACACACCCCATGGGTCTCAAATCTCCAGGTACAAGGGCATCTTCCTACATCAAAACATGCAAGGGAAATCCAGAAGATGGTATGCCGTAAGATCGGGAAAGGTTTCTAAAACGCACCTCATTTCTCCTCTCCTTGTGCTCGGGTTCGCCATTCCAGCCGCTTGACTAACCATCTCCCTACTTGGAGAATCAGCACCTTTAACCTCCTGTTTCATACAGGTTGCAATTTGTACTGAGGATGAACGGGAAGACGGGGAACCAACGAGAGACTAGCCCTAGGTGTTGGGACAGGCACAGGTCACTCCATTTTCCCATCAGGAAGAAGAATGAACCACAGGCTCAGCCTGCCCCCCAGAACCAAAATAGGGCCTGAAGCAATCCTGCGCTTTTGCGGCCAGCTCCCAAAAAAGCGAGTAGACAAATGGAGCTCAGGGGCACTGCAATTCACAAACGTGCAGAGTTATAAATGAGAACTCTCGTCCACAAATATATTGAGGGAAGGCAACGAAGAGGATTTGAAAGCAAGGCAGATTTGCAGGAAACAGATTTCAGGAGGTAGATTCGACTCGCCTTTAAAGCACATGAAAAGCGGCAAAACGTTGACAATGATGCCCTTGGCCAAAAAGGGCGTATGCGTTTTTTCCTGAATATATTCAGGAAAAAACGCATACGCCCTTTTTGGCCAACCAAGCAAGACGGAAGGGCAAATCAGCGCTACAAAGAAGTCTCGCTTGCCCTCGGTCAAAAGGGCCATGCTGAAGAAAGTGTAAAAACCAGAAAAGCAGGACAGGCCATGGAGACATGGGAGCCTTGCTACGCTGATGGGCGGGATGTAAATTGCCAACAGGCACTCTGGAGAAGTGTACGGTGTGTCCTGAAACAAGTAATAAACACAGCTTAGAGAGCATAGGGCACTTCCACTCATGGGCGTATAAATCGGGAAAACTAAAACTCAACAAGACACAGGCACCCCAAACTTTACGGCTGCTCTGTTTCCAAGAACCTCCACTTTGGTACACCTTCAATATCCCAGGAAAGAGAAAAATGGATAAACAAATGGTGGTATTTGGCACAATGGAATATCACTCAGCCATGAAATCAATGTCATAAGGCTAGTTAGCAGCATGATGAGTGGATTTAGCGACGATGATTCTAAGTGAAATAAGTCACACAGAAAAAGACACTTATCCTAAGATATCGTTTATAGAGGGAATGTCAAAATCGCTACACTTGAACTGAATTACAAAACAGAACAGAGTCACACCTTTAGAAGACACACTATGGCTGCTTAACCGGAAAGGTGAGGTGGGGTGATGCATAAAACAAGGGTTTGAAATAAGCTCAGAGACTGCTCCATAAACCAAGTACGTAATAGACAAGGCCTACTCCCTGCTCAGTGAACTGGACTCAACACCCCCTAGTCACCGCACAAGAATATATCTGACTAGTAAGAATCTGAAAACCTATGTATCGATATCTCTCTGCAAGTGAATCAAGAGGGTGTAAAGCGGCATCAACACAGCAGGGAAAAGCAGCCAAGACCCATTCTAAACATAAATTACTTTAAAAAAACCACAAAACAAAGACAGTGAAAGAGAGAGAAATTCTTACAAAATCCGTTCAGGATCTCTGATGCAACCTGGATTGACCATATCTAGACCCACAACTGGATGAGACATAAGGCTGGACACTCTTGGGACTGAGAGGATTGGTGAGGTTGGGTGAGAAAACGCAGATACTTTAAAGTAAAACCGCGGGGTACACACCCCATGGGTCTCAAATCTCCAGGTACAAGGGCATCTTCCTACATCAAAACATGCATGGGAAACCCAGAAGATGGTATGCCGTGAGATCGGGAAAGGTTTCTAAAACGCACCTCATTTCTCCTCTCCTTGTGCTCGGGTTCGCCATTCCAGCCGCTTGACTAACCATCTCCCTACTTGGAGAATCAGCACCTTTAACCTCCTGTTTCGTCCAGGTTGCAATTTGTCCTGAGGATGAACGGGAAGACGGGGAACCAACGAGAGACTAGCCCTAGGTGTTGGGACAGGCACAGGTCACTCCATTTTCCCATCAGGAAGAAGAATGAACCACAGGCTCGGCCTGCCCCCCAGAACCAAAATAGGGCCTGAAGCAATCCTGCGCTTTTGCGGCCAGCTCCCAAAAAAGCGAGGAGACAAATGGAGCTCAGCGGCACTGCAATTCACAAACGTGCAGAGTTATAAATGAGAACTCTCGTCCACAAATATATTGAGGGAAGGCAACGAAGAGGATTTGAAAGCAAGGCAGATTTGCAGGAAACAGATTTCAGGAGGTAGATTCGACTCACCGTTAAAGCACATGAAAAGCGGCAAAACGTTGACAATGATGCCCTTGGCCAAAAAGGGCGTATGCGTTTTTTCCTGAATATATTCAGGAAAAAACGCATACGCCCTTTTTGGCCAACCAAGCAAGCCGGAAGGGCAAATCAGCGCTACAAAGAAGTCTCGCTTGCCCTCGGTCAAAAGGGCCATGCTGAACAAAGTGTAAAAACCAGAAAAGCAGGACAGGCCATGGAGACATGGGAGCCTTGCTACGCTGATGGGCGGGATGTAATTTGCCAACAGGCACTCTGGAGAAGTGTACGGTGTGTCCTGAAACAAGTAATAAACACAGCTTAGAGAGCATAGGGCACTTCCACTCATGGGCGTATAAAACGGGAAAACTAAAACTCAACAAGACACAGGCACACCAAACTTTACGGCTGCTCTGTTTCCAAGAACCTCCACTTTGGTACACCTTCAATATCCCAGGAAAGAGAAAAATGGATAAACAAATGGTGGTATTTGGCACAATGGAATATCACTCAGCCATGAAATCAATGTCATAAGGCTAGTTAGCAGCATGATGAGTGGATTTAGCGACGATGATTCTAAGTGAAATAAGTCACACAGAAAAAGACACTTATCCTAAGATATCGCTTATAGAGGGAATGTCAAAATCGCTACACTTGAACTGAATTACAAAACAGAACAGAGTCACACCTTTAGAAGACACACGATGGCTGCTTAACGGGAAAGGTGAGGTGGGGTGATGCATAAAACAAGGGTTTGAAATAAGCTCAGAGACCGCTCCATAAGCCAAATATGTAATTGACAAGGCCTACTCCCTGCTCAGTGAACTGGACTCAACACCCCCTAGTCACCGCACAAGAATATATCTGACTAGTAAGAATCTGAAAACCTATGTATCGATATCTCTCTGCAAGTGAATCAAGAGGGTGTAAAGCGGCGTAAACGCAGCAGGGAAAAGCAGCCAAGACCCATTCGAAACATAAATTACTTTAAAAAACCCACAAAACAAAGACAGTGAAAGAGAGAGAAATTCTTACAAAATCCGTTCAGGGTCTCTGATGCAACCTGGATTGACCATACCTAGACCCACAGCTGGATGAGACATAAGGCTGGACACTCTTGGGGCTGAGAGGATTGGTGAGGTTGGGTGAGAAAACGCAGATACTTAAAATAAAACCTCGGTGTACACACCCCATGGGTCTCAAATCTCCAGGTACAAGGGCATCTTTCTACATCAAAACATGCATGGGAAACCCAGAAGATGGTATGCCGTGAGATCGGGAAAGGTTTCTAAAACGCACCTCATTTCTCCTCTCCTTGTGCTCGGGTTCGCCATTCCAGCCGCTTGACTAACCATCTCCCTACTTGGAGAATCAGCACCTTTAACCTCCTGGTTCGTACAGGTTGCAATTTGTCCTGAGGATGAACGGGAAGACGGGGAACCAACGAGAGACTAGCCCTAGGTGTTGGGACAGGCACAGGTCACTCCATTTTCCCATCAGGAAGAAGAATGAACCACAGGCTCAGCCTGCCCCCCAGAACCAAAATAGGGCCTGAAGCAATCCTGCGCTTTTGCGGCCAGCTCCCAAAAAAGCGAGTAGACAAATGGAGCTCAGGGGCACTGCAATTCAGAAACTTTCAGAGTTATAAATGATAACTGTCGTCCACAAATATATTGAGGGAAGGCAACGAAGAGGATTTGAAAGCAAGGCAGATTTGCAGGAAACAGATTTCAGGAGGTAGATTCGACTCGCCTTTAAAGCACATGAAAAGCGGCAAAACGTTGACAATGATGCCCTTGGCCAAAAAGGCCGTATGCGTTTTTTCCTGAATATATTCAGGAAAAAACGCATACGGCCTTTTTGGCCAACCAAGCAAGCCGGAAGGGCAAATCAGCGCTACAAAGAAGTCTCGCTTGCCCTCGGTCAAAAGGGCCATGCTGAAAAAAGTGTAAAAACCAGAAAAGCAGGACAGGCCATGGAGATATGGGAGCCTTGGTACGCTGATGGGTGGGATGTAAATTGCCAACAGGCACTCTGGAGAAGTGTACGGTGTGTCCTGAAACAAGTAATAAACACAGCTTAGAGAGCATAGGGAACTTCCACTCATGGGCGTATAAATTGGGAAAACTAAAAATCAACAAGACACAGGCACCCCAAACTTTACGGCTGCTCTGTTTCCAAGAACCTCCAGTTCGGTACACCTTAAATATCCCAGGAAAGAGAAAAATGGATAAAGAAATGGTGGTACTTGGCACTATGGAATATCACTCAGCCATGAAATCAATGTCATAAGGCTAGTTAGCGGCATGATGAGTGGATTTAGCGACGATGATTCTAAGTGAAATAAGTCACACAGAAAAAGACACTTATCCTAAGATATCGCTTATAGAGGGAATGTCAAAATCGCTGCACTTGAACTGAATTACAAAACAGAACAGAGTCACACCTTTAGAAGACACACTATGGCTGCTTAACGGGAAAGGTGAGGTGGGGTGATGCATAAAACAAGGGTTTGAAATTAGCTCAGAGACCGCTCCATAAGCCAAATATGTAATAGACAAGGCCTACTCCCTGCTCAGTGAACTGGACTCAACACCCCCTAGTCACCACACAAGAATATATCTGACTAGTAAGAATCTGAAAACCTATGTATCGATATCTCTCTGCAAGTGAATCAAGAGGGTGTAAAGCGGCATAAACACAGCAGGGAAAAGCAGCAAAGCCCCATTCTAAACATAAATTACTTAAAAAAACCCACAAAACAAAGACAGTGAAAGAGAGAGAAATTCTTACAAAATCAGTTCAGGGGCTCTGATGCCACCTGGTTCGACCATATCTAGACCCACAGCTGGATGAGACATAAGGCTGGACACTCTTGGGGCTGAGAGAATTGGTGAGGTTGGGTGAGCAAACGCAGATACTTTAAAGTAACTCCACGGGGTACCCACCCCATGGGTCTCAAATCTCCAGGTACAAGGGCATCTTCCTACATCAAAACATGCATGGGAAACACAGAAGATGGTATGCCATGAGATCGGGAAAGGTTTCTAAAATGCACCTCATTTCTCCTCTCCTTGTGCTCGGGTTCGCCATTCCAGCCGCTTGACTAACCATCTCCCTACTTGGAGAATCAGCACCTTTAACCTCCTGTTTCGTACAGGTTGTAATTTGTCCTGAGGATGAACGGGAAGACGGGGAACCAACGAGAGACTAGCCCTAGGTGTTGGGACAGGCACAGGTCACTCCATTTTCCCATCAGGAAGAAGAATGAACCACAGGCTCCGCCTGTCCACTGGAAGCCGAATAGGGCCTGAAACAATCCTGCGCTTTTGCGGCCAGCTCCCAAAAAAGCGAGTAGACAAATGGAGCTCAGGGGCACTGCAATTCAGAAACTTGCAGAGTTATAAATGAGAACTCTCGTCCACAAATATATTGAGGGAAGGCAACGAAGAGGATTTGAAAGCAAGGCAGATTTGCAGGAAACAGATTTCAGGAGGTAGATTCGACTCGCCTTTAAAGCACATGAAAAGCGGCAAAACGTTGACAATGATGCCCTTTTTGGCCAACCAAGCAAGCCGGAAGGGCAAATCAGTGCTACAAAGAAGTCTCGCTTGCCCTGGGTCAAAAAGGCCATGCTGAAAAAAGTGTAAAAACCAGAAAAGCAGGACAGGCCATGGAGACATGGGAGCCTTGCTACGCTGATGGGCGGGATGTAAATTGCCAACAGGCACTCTGGAGAAGTGTACGGTGTGTCCTGAAACAAGTAATAAACACAGCTTAGAGAGCATAGGGCACTTCCACTCATGGGCGTATAAATTGGGAAAACTAAAAATCAACAAGACACAGGCACCCCAAACTTTACGGCTGCTCTGTTTCCAAGCACCTCCACTTCGGTACACCTTCAATATCCCAGGAAAGAGAAAAATGGATAAACAAATGGTGGTACTTGGCACTATGGAATATCACTCAGCCATGAAATCAATGTCATAAGGCTAGTTAGCGGCATGATGAGTGGATTTAGCGACGATGATTCTAAGTGAAATAAGTCACACAGAAAAAGACACTTATCCTAAGATATCGCTTATAGAGGGAATGTCAAAATCGCTGCACTTGAACTGAATTACAAAACAGAACAGAGGCACACCTTTAGAAGACACACTATGGCTGCTTAACGGGAAAGGTGAGGTGGGGTGATGCATAAAACAAGGGTTTGAAATTAGCTCAGAGACCACTCCATAAGCCAAATATGTAATAGACATGGCCTACTCCCTGCTCAGTGAACTGGACTCAACACCCCCTAGTCACTGCACAAGAATATATCTGACTAGTAAGAATCTGAAAACCTATGTATCGATATCTCTCTGCAAGTGAATCAAGAGGGTGTAAAGCGGCATAAACACAGCAGGGAAAAGCAGCCAAGACCCATTCTAAACATAAATTACTTTAAAAATCCCACAAAACAAAGACAGTGAAAGAGAGAGAAATTCTTACAAAATCCGTTCAGGGTCTCTGATACAACCTGGATTGACCATATCTAGACCCACAGCTGGATGAGACATAAGGCTGGACACTCTTGGGGCTGAGAGGATTGGTGAGGTTGAGTGAGCAAACCCAGATACTTAAAATAACACCGCGGGGTACACACCCCATGGGTCTGAAATCTCCAGGTACAAGGGCATCTTCCTACATCAAAACATGCATGGGAAACCCAGAAGATGGTATGCCGTGAGATCGGGAAAGGTTTCTAAAACGCACCTCATTTCTCCTCTCCTAGTGCTCGGGTTCGCCATTCCAGCCGCTTGACTAACCATCTCCCTACTTGGAGAATCAGCACCTTTAACCTCCTGTTTCGTACAGGTTGCAATTTGTCCTGAGGATGAACGGGAAGACGGGGAACCAACGAGAGACTAGCCCTAGGTGTTGGGACAGGCACAGGTCACTCCATTTTCCCATCAGGAAGAAGAATGAACCACAGGCTCCGCCTGCCCCCTGGAAGCCGAATAGGGCCTGAAACAATCCTGCGCTTTTGCGGCCAGCTCCCAAAAAAGCGAGGAGACAAATGGAGGTCAGGGGCACTGCAATTCACAAACGTGCAGAGTTATAAAGGAGAACTCTCGTCCACAAATATATTGAGGGAAGGCAACGAAGAGGATTTGAAAGCAAGGCAGATTTGCAGGAAACAGATTTCAGGAGGTAGATTCGACTCGCCGTTAAAGCACATGAAAAGCGGCAAAACGTTGACAATAATGCCCTTGGCCAAAAAGGGCGTATGCGTTTTTTCCTGAATATATTCAGGAAAAAACGCATACGCCCTTTTTGGCCAACCAAGCAAGCCGGAAGGGCAAATCAGCGCTACAAAGAAGTCTTGCTTGCCCTCGGTCAAAAGGGCCATGCTGAAAAAAGTGTAAAAACCAGAAAAGCAGGACAGGCCATGGAGACATGGGAGCCTTGCTACGCTGATGGGCGGGATGTAAATTGCCAACAGGCACTCTGGAGAAGTGTACGGTGTGTCCTGAAACAAGTAATAAACACAGCTTAGAGAGCATAGGGCACTTCCACTCATGGGCGTATAAATTGGGAAAACTAAAAATCAACAAGACACAGGCACCCCAAACTTTACGGCTGCTCTGTTTCCAAGCACCTCCACTTCGGTACACCTTCAAAATCCCAGGAAAGAGAAAAATGGATAAACAAATGGTGGTACTTGGCACAATGGAATATCACTCAGCCATGAAATCAATGTCATAAGGCTAGTTAGCAGCATGATGAGTGGATTTAGTGACGATGATTCTAAGTGAAATAAGTCACAAAAAAAGACACTTATCCTAAGATATCGCGTATAGAGGGAATGTCAAAATCGCTACACTTGAACTGAATTACAAAACAGAACAGAGTCACACCTTTAGAAGACACACTATGGCTGCTTAACGGGAAAGGTGAGGTGGGGTGATGCATAAAACAAGGGTTTGAAATTAGCTCAGAGACCGCTCCATAAGCCAAATATGTAATAGACAAGGCCTACTCCCTGCTCACTGAACTGGACTCAACACCCCCTAGTCACCGCACAAGAATATATCTGACTAGTAAGAATCTGAAAACCTATGTATCGATATCTCTCTGCAAGTGAATCAAGAGGGTGTAAAGCGGCATAAACACAGCAGGGAAAAGCAGCAAAGCCCCATTCTAAACATAAATTACTTAAAAAAACCCACAAAACAAAGACAGTGAAAGAGAGAGAAATTCTTACAAAATCAGTTCAGGGGCTCTGATGCCACCTGGTTCGACCATATCCAGACCCACAGCTGGATGAGACATAAGGCTGGACACTCTTGGGGCTTAGAGAATTGGTGAGGTTGGGTGAGCAAACGCAGATACTTTAAAGTAACTCCACGGGGTACCCACCCCATGGGTCTCAAATCTCCAGGTACAAGGGCATCTTCCTACATCAAAACATGCATGGGAAACCCAGAGGTTTGTATGCCGTGAGATCGGGAAAGGCTTCTAAAACGCACCTCATTTCTCCTCTCCTTGTGCTCGGGTTCATCATTCTAGCCGCTTGACTAACCATCTCCCTACTTGGAGAATCAGCACCTTTAACCTCCTGTTTCGTACAGGTTGCAATTTGTCCTGAGGATGAACGGGAAGACGGGGAACCAACGAGAGACTAGCCCTAGGTGTTGGGACAGGCACAGGTCACTCCATTTTCCCATCAGGAAGAAGAATGAACCACAGGCTCAGCCTGCCCCCCAGAACCAAAATAGGGCCTGAAGCAATCCTGCGCTTTTGCGGCCAGCTCCCAAAAAAGCGAGTAGACAAATGGAGCTCAGGGGCACTGCAATTCACAAACGTGCAGAGTTATAAATGAGAACTCTCGTCCACAAATATATTGAGGGAAGGCAACGAAGAGGATTTGAAAGCAAGGCAGATTTGCAGGAAACAGATTTCAAGAGGTAGATTCGACTCGCCTTTAAAGCACATGAAAAGTGGCAAATCGTTGACAATGATGCCCTTGGCCAAGAAGGTCGTATGCGTTTTTTCCTGAATATATTCAGGAAAAAACGCATACGCCCTTTTTGGCCAACCAAGCAAGCCGGAAGGGCAAATCAGCGCTACAAAGAAGTCTTGCTTGCCCTCGGTCAAAAGGGCCATGCTGAAAAAAGTGTAAAAACCAGAAAAGCAGGACAGGCCATGGAGACATGGGAGCCTTGCTACACTGATGGGCGGGATGTAAATTGCCAACAGGCACTCTGGAGAAGTGTACGGTGTGTCCTGAAACAAGTAATAAACACAGCTTAGAGAGCATAGGGCACTTCTACTCATGGGCGTATAAATTGGGAAAAATAAAAATCAACAAGACACAGGCACCCCAAACTTTACGGCTGCTCTGTTTCCAAGAACCTCCACTTCGGTACACCTTCAATATCCCAGGAAAGAGAAAAATGGATAAAGAAATGGTGGTACTTGGCACAATGGAATATCACTCAGCCATGAAATCAATGTCATAAGGCTAGTTAGCAGCATGATGAGTGGATTTAGCGACGATAATTCTAAGTGAAATAAGTCACACAGAAAAAGACACTTATCCTAAGATATCACTTATAGAGGGAATGTCAAAATCACTACACTTGAACTGAATTACAAAACAGAACAGAGTCACACCTTTAGAAGACACACTATGGCTGCTTAACGGGAAAGGTGAGGTGGGGTGATGCATAAAACAAGGGTATGAAATTAGCTCAGAGACCGCTCCATAAGCCAAATATGTAATAGACAAGGCCTACTCCCTGCTCAGTGAACTGGACTCAACACCCCCTAGTCACCGCACAAGAATATATCTGACTAGTAAGAATCTGAAAACCTATGTATCGATATCTCTCTGCAAGTGAATCAAGAGGGTGTAAAGCGGCATAAACACAGCAGGGAAAAGCAGCAAAGCCCCATTCTAAACATAAATTACTTTAAAAAACCCACAAAACAAAGACAGTGAAAGAGAGAGAAATTCTTACAAAATCAGTTCAGGGGCTCTGATGCCACCTGGTTCGACCATATCTAGACCCACAGCTGGATGACACATAAGGCTGGACACTCTTGGGGCTGAGAGGATTGGTGAGGTTGGGTGAGCAAATGCAGATACTTTAAAGTAATACCGCGGGGTACCCACCCCATGGGTCTCAAATCTCCAGGTACAAGGGAATCTTCCTACATCAAAACATGCATGGGAAACCCAGAAGATGGTATGCCGTGAGATCGGGAAAGGTTTCTAAAATGCACCTCATTTATCCTCTCCTTGTGCTCGGGTTCGCCATTCAAGCTGCTTGACTAACCATCTCCCTACTTGGAGAATCAGCACCTTTAACCTCCTGATTGTACAGGTTGCAATTTGTCCTGAGGATGAACGTGAAGACGCGGAACCAACGAGAGACGAGCCCTAGGTGTTGGGACAGGCATAGGTCACTCCATTTTCCCATCAGGAAGAAGAATGAACCACAGGCTCAGCCTGCCCCCTAGAACCAAAATAGGGCCTGAAGCAATCCTGCGCTTTTGCGGCCAGCTCCCAAAAAAGCGAGTAGACAAATGGAGCTCAGGGGCACTGCAATTCACAAACGTGCAGAGGTATAAATGAGAACTCTCGTCCACAAATATATTGAGGGAAGGCAACGAAGAGGATTTGAAAGCAAGGCAGATTTGCAGGAAACAGATTTCAGGAGGTAGATTCGACTCGCCTTTAAAGCACATGAAAAGCGGCAAAACGTTGACAATGATGCCCTTGGCCAAAAAGGGCGTATGCGTTTTTTCCTGAATATATTCAGGAAAAAACGCATACGCCCTTTTTGGCCAACCAAGCAAGCCGGAAGGGCAAATCAGCGCTACAAAGAAGTCTCGCTTGCCCTCGGTCAAAAGGGCCATGCTGAACAAAGTGTAAAAACCAGAAAAGCAGGACAGGCCATGGAGACATGGGAGCCTTGCTACGCTGATGGGCGGGATGTAAATTGCCAACAGGCACTCTGGAGAAGAGTACGGTGTGTCCTGAAACAAGTAATAAACACAGCGTAGAGAGCATAGGGCACTTCCACTCATGGGCGTATAAATTGGGAAAACTAAAAATCAACAAGACACAGGCACCCTAAAGTTTACGGCTGCTCTGTTTCCAAGAACCTCCGCTTCGGTACACCTTCAATATCCCAGGAAAGAGAAAAATGGATAAAGAAATGGTAGTACTTGGCACAATGGAATATCACTCAGCCATGAAATCAATGTCATAAGGCTAGTTAGCAGCATGATGAGTGGATTTAGATACGATGATTCTAAGTGAAATAAGTCACACAGAAAAAGACACTTATCCTAAGATATCGCTTATAGAGGGAATGTCAAAATCGCTACACCTGAACTGAATTACAAAACAGAACAGAGTCACACCTTTAGAAGACACACTATGGCTGCTTAACGGGAAAGGTGAGGTGGGGTGATGCATAAAACAAGGGTTTGAAATTAGCTCAGAGACCGCTCCATAAGCCAAATATGTAATAGACAAGGCCTACTCCCTGCTCAGTGAACTGGACTCAACACCCCCTAGTCACCGCACAAGAATATATCTGACTAGTAAGAATCTGAAAACCTATGTATCGATATCTCTCTGCAAGTGAATCAAGATGGTATAAAGCGGCATCAACACAGCAGGGAAAAGCAGCCAAGCCCGATTCTAAACATAAATTACTTTAAAAAACCCACAAAACAAAGACAGTGAAAGAGAGAGAAATTCTTACAAAATCCGTTCAGGGTCTATGATGCAACCTGGATTGACCATATCTAGACCCACAGCTGGATGAGACATAAGGCTGGACACTCTTGGGGCTGAGAGGATTGGTGAGGTTGGGTGAGCAAACGCAGATACTTTAAAGTAACACTGCGGGGAATACACCCCATGGGTCTCAAATCTCCAGGTACAAGGGCATCTTCCTACATCAAAACATGCCTGGGAAACCCAGAAGATGGTAAGCCATGAGATCGGGAAAGGTTTCTAAAATGCACCTCATTTCTCCTCTCCTTGTGCTCGGGTTCACCATTCCAGCTGCTTGACTAACCATCTCCCTACTTGGAGAATCAGCACCTTTAACCTCCTGATTGTACAGGTTGCAATTTGTCCTGAGGATGAACGGGAAGACGCGGAACCAAGGAGAGACGAGCCCTAGGTGTTGGGACAGGCACAGGTCACTCCATTTTCCCATCAGGAAGAAGAATGAACCACAGGCTCAGCCTGCCCCCCAGAACCAAAATAGGGCCTGAAGCAATCCTGCGCTTTTGCGGCCAGCTCCCAAAAAAGCGAGGAGACAAATGGAGCTCAGGGGCACTGCAATTCACAAACGTGCAGAGTTATAAATGAGAACTCTCGTCCACAAATATATTGAGGGAAGGCAACAAAGAGGATTTGAAAGCAAGGCAGATTTGCAGGAAACAGATTTCAGGGGGTAGATTCGACTCGCCTATAAAGCACATGAAAAGCGGCAAAACGTTGACAATGATGCCCTTGGCCAAAAAGGGCGTATGCGTTTTTCCTTGAATATATTCAGGAAAAAAAGCATACGCCCTTTTTGGCCAACCAAGCAAGCCGGAAGGGCAAATCAGCGCTACAAAGAAGTCTCGCTTGCCCTCGGTCAAAAGGGCCATGCTGAACAAACAGTAAAAACCAGAAAAGCAGGACAGGCCATGGAGACATGGGAGCCTTGCTACGCTGATGGGCGGGATGTAAATTGCCCACAGGCACTCTGGAGAAGAGTACGGTGTGTCCTGAAACAAGTAATAAACACAGCGTAGAGAGCATAGGGCACTTCCACTCATGGGCATATAAATTGGGAAAACTAAAAATCAACAAGACTCAGGCACCCTAAAGTTTACGGCTGCTCTGTTTCCAAGAACCTCCGCTTCGGTACACCTTCAATATCCCAGGAAAGAGAAAAATGGATAAAGAAGTGGTGGTACTTGGCACAATGGAATATCACTCAGCCATGAAATCAATGTCATAAGGCTAGTTAGCAGCATGATGAGTGGATTTAGGTACGATGATTCTAAGTGAAATAAGTCACACAGAAAAAGCCACTTATCCTAAGATATCGCTTATAGAGGGAATGTCAAAATCGCTACACTTGAACTGAATTACAAAAGAGAACAGAGTCACACCTTTAGAAGACACACTATGGCTGCTTAACGGGAAAGGTGAGGTGGGGTGATGCATAAAACAAGGGTTTGAAATTAGCTCAGACACCGCTCCATAAGCCAAATATGTAATAGACAAGGCCTACTCCCTGCTCAGTGAACTGGACTCAACACCCCCTAGTCACCGCACAGGAATATATCTGACTAGTATGAATCTGAAAACCTATGTATCGATATCTCTCTGCAAGTGAAACAAGAGGGTGTAAAGCGGCATAAACACAGCAGGGAAAAGCAGCCAAACCCCATTCTAAACATACATTACTTTAAAAAACCCACAAAGCAAAGACAGTGAAAGAGAGAGAAATTCTTACAAAATCCGTTCAGGGTCTCTGATGCAACCTGGATTGACCATATCTAGACCCACAGCTGGATGAGACATAAGGCTGGACACTCTTGGGGCTGAGAGGATTGGTGAGGGTGGGTGAGCAAATGCAGATACTTTAAAGTAACACCGCGGGGTACCCACCCCATGGGTCTCAAATCTCCAGGTACAAGGGAATCTTCCTACATCAAAACATGCATGGGAAACCCAGAAGATGGTATGCCGTGAGATCGGGAAAGGTTTCTAAAGCGCACCTCATTTCTCCTCTCCTTTTGCTCGGGTTCGCCATTCCAGCCGCTTGACTAACCATCTCTCTACTTGGAGAATCAGCACCTTTAACCTCCTGTTTCGTCCAGGTTGCAATTTGTCCTGAGGATGAACGGGAAGACGGGGAACCAACAAGAGACTAGCCCTAGGTGTTGGGACAGGCACAGGTCACTCCATTTTCCCATCAGGAAGAAGAATGAACCACAGGCTCAGCGTAGCCCCAGAACCAAAATAGGGCCTGAAGCAATCCTGCGCTTTTGCGGCCAGCTCCCAAAAAAGCGAGGAGATAAATGGAGCTCAGGGGTACTGCAATTCACAAACGTGCAGAGGTATAAATGAGAACTCTCGTCCACAAATATATTGAGGGAAGGCAACGAAGAGGATTTGAAAGCAAGGCAGATTTGCAGGAAACAGATTTCAGGAGGTAGATTCGACTCGCCGTTAAAGCACATGAAAAGCGGCAAAACGTTGACAATGATGCCCTTGGCCAAAAAGGGCTTATGCGTTTTTTCCTGAATATATTCAGGAAAAAACGCATAAGCCCTTTTTGGCCAACCAAGCAAGACGGAAGGGAAAATCAGCGCTACAAAGAAGTCTCGCTTGCCCTCGGTCAAAAGGGCCATGCTGAACAAAGTGTAAAAACCAGAAAAGCAGGACAGGCCATGGAGACATGGGAGCCTTGCTACGCTGATGGGCGGGATGTAAATTGCCAACAGGCACTCTGGAGAAGAGTACGGTGTGTCCTGAAACAAGTAATAAACACAGCGTAGAGAGCATAGGGCACTTCCACTCATGGGCGTATAAATTGGGAAAACTAAAAATCAACAAGACACAGGCACCCTAAAGTTTACGGCTGCTCTGTTTCCAAGAACCTCCGCTTCGGTACACCTTCAATATCCCAGGAAAGAGAAAAATGGATAAAGAAATGGTAGTAATTGGCACAATGGAATATCACTCAGCCATGAAATCAATGTCATAAGGCTAGTTAGCAGCATGATGAGTGGATTTAGATACGATGATTCTAAGTGAAATAAGTCACACAGAAAAAGACACTTATCCTAAGATATCACTTATAGAGGGAATGTCAAAATCGCTACACTTGAACTGAATTACAAAACAGAACAGAGTCACACCTTTAGAAGACACACTATGGCTGCTTAACGGGAAAGGTGAGGTGGGGTGATGCATAAAACAAGGGTTTGAAATTAGCTCAGAGACCACTCCATAAGCCAAATATGTAATAGACAAGGCCTACTCCCTGCTCAGTGAACTGGACTCAACACACCCTAGTCACCACACAAGAATATATCTGACTAGTAAGAATCTGAAAACCTATGTATCGATATCTCTCTGCAAGTGAATCAAGAGGGTGTAAAGCGGCATCAACACAGCAGGGAAAAGCAGCCAAGCCCGATTCTAAACATAAATTACTTTAAAAAACCCACAAAACAAAGACAGTGAAAGAGAGAGAAATTCTTACAATATCCGTTCAGGGTCTGTGATGCAACCTGGATTGACCATATCTAGACCCACAGCTGGATGAGACATAAGGCTGGACACTCTTGGGGCTGAGAGGATTGGTGAGGTTGGGTGAGCAAACGCAGATACTTTAAAGTAACACTGCGGAGAACACACCCCATGGGTCTCAAATCTCCAGGGACAAGGGAATCTTCCTACATCAAAACATGCATGGGAAACCCAGAAGATGGTATGCCATGAGATCGGGAAAGGTTTCTAAAACGCACCTCATTTCTCCTCTCCTTGTGCTCGGGTTCGCCATTCCAGCCGCTTGACTAACCATCTCCCTACTTGGAGAATCAGCACCTTTAACCTCCTGATTGTACAAGTTGCAATTTGTCCTGAGGATGAACGGGAAGACGCGGAACCAACGAGAGACGAGCCCTAGGTGTTGGGACAGGCATAGGTCACTCCATTTTCCCATCAGGAAGAAGAATGAACCACAGGCTCAGCCTGCCCCCCAGAACCAAAATAGGGCCTGAAGCAATCCTGCGCTTTTGCGGCCAGCTCCCAAAAAAGCGAGGAGACAAATGGAGCTCAGGGGCACTGCAATTCACAAACGTGCAGAGTAATAAATGAGAACTCTCGTCCACAAATATATTGAGGGAAGGCAACGAAGAGGATTTGAAAGCAAGGCAGATTTGCAGGAAACAGATTTCAGGAGGTAGATTCGACTCGCCTTTTAAGCACATGAAAAGCGGCAAAACGTTGACAATGATGCCCTTGGCCAAAAAGGGCGTATGCGTTTTTTCCTGAATATATTCAGGAAAAAACGCATACGCCCTTTTTGGCAAACCAAGCAAGCCGAAAGGGCAAATCAGCGCTACAAAGAAGTCTCGCTTGCCCTCGGTCAAAAGGGCCATGCTGAACAAACAGTAAAAACCAGAAAAGCAGGACAGGCCATGGAGACATGGGAGCCTTGCTACGCTGATGGGCGGGATGTAAATTGCCAACAGGCACTCTGGAGAAGAGTACGGTGTGTCCTGAAACAAGTAATAAACACAGCGTAGAGAGCATAGGGCACTTCCACTCATGGGCATATAAATTGGGAAAACTAAAAATCAACAAGACTCAGGCACCCTAAAGTTTACGGCTGCTCTGTTTCCAAGAACCTCCGCTTCGGTACACCTTCAATATCCCAGGAAAGAGAAAAATGGATAAAGAAATGGTGGTACTTGGCACAATGGAATATCACTCAGCCATGAAATCAATGTCATAAGGCTAGTTAGCAGCATGATGAATGGATTTAGGTACGATGATTCTAAGTGAAATAAGTCACACAGAAAAAGGCACATATCCTAAGATATCGCTTATAGAGGGAATGTCAAAATCGCTACACTTGAACTGAATTACAAAAGAGAACAGAGTCACACCTTTAGAAGACACACTATGGCTGCTTAACGGGAAAGGTGAGGTGGGGTGATGCATAAAACAAGGGTTTGAAATTAGTTCAGACACCGCTCCATAAGCCAAATATGTAATAGACAAGGCCTACTCCCTGCTCAGTGAACTGGACTCAACACCCCCTAGTCACCGCACAGGAATATATCTGACTAGTATGAATCTGAAAACCTATGTATCGATATCTCTCTGCAAGTGAAACAAGAGGGTGTAAAGCGGCATAAACACAGCAGGGAAAAGCAGCCAAACCCCATTCTAAACATACATTACTTTAAAAAACCCACAAAGCAAAGACAGTGAAAGAGAGAGAAATTCTTACAAAATCCGTTCAGGGGCTCTGATGCCACCTGGTTCGACCATATCTAGACCCACAGCTGGATGAGAAATAAGGCTGGACACTCTTGGGGCTGAGAGGATTGGTGAGGTTGGGTGAGCAAATGCAGATACTTTAAAGTAATACCGCGGGTTACCCACCCCATGGGTCTCAAATCTCCAGGTACAAGGGAATCTTCCTACATCAAAACAGGCATGGGAAACCCAGAAGATGGTATGCCGTGAGATTGAGAAAGGTTTCTAAAACGCACCTCATTTCTCCTCTCCTTGTGCTCGGGTTCGCCATTCCAGCCGCTTGACTAAACATCTCCCTACTTGGAGAATCAGCACGTTTAACCTCCTGTTTCCACCAGGTTGCAATTTGTCCTGAGGATGAACGGGAAGACGGGGAACCAACGAGAGACGAGCCCTAGGTGTTGGGACAGGCACAGATCACTCCATTTTCCCATCAGGAAGAAGAATGAACCACAGGCTCAGCCTGCCCCCCAGAACCAAAATAGGGCCTGAAGCAATCCTGCGCTTTTGCGGCCAGCTCCCAAAAAAGCGAGGAGACAAATGGAGCTCAGGGGCACTGCAATTCACAAACGTGCAGAGTTATCAATGAGAACTCTCGTCCACAAATATATTGAGGGAAGGCAACGAAGAGGATTTGAAAGCAAGGCAGATTTGCAGGAAACAGATTTCAGGAGGTAGATTCGACTCGCCTTTAAAGCACATGAAAAGCGGCAAAAGGTTGACAATGATGCCCTTGGCCAAAAAGGGCGTATGCGTTTTTTCCTGAATATATTCAGGAAAAAACGCATACGCCCTTTTTGGCCAACCAAGCAAGCCGGAAGGGCAAATCAGTGCTACAAAGAAGTCTCGCTTGCCCTCGGTCAAAAGGGCCATGCTGAACAAAGTGTAAAAACCAGAAAAGCAGGACAGGCCATGGAGACATGGGAGCCTTGCTACGCTGATGGGCGGGATGTAAATTGCCAACAGGCACTCTGGAGATGAGTACGGTGTGTCCTGAAACAAGTAATAAACACAGCGTTGAGAGCATAGGGCACTTCCACTCATGGGCGTATAAATTGGGAAAACTAAAAATCAACAAGACACAGGCACCCCAAACTTTACGGCTGCTCTGTTTCCAAGAACCTCCGCTTCGGTACACCTTCAATATCCCAGGAAAGAGAAAAATGGATAAAGAAATGGTGGTACTTGGCACAATGCAATATCACTCAGCCATGAAATCAATGTCATAAGGCTAGTTAGCAGCATGATGAGTGGATTTAGGTACGATGATTCTAAGTGAAATAAGTCACACAGAAAAAGGCACTTATCCTAAGATATCGCTTATACAGGGAATGTGAAAATCGCTACACTTGAACTGAATTACAAAACAGAACAGAGGCACACCTTTAGAAGACACACTATGGCTGCTTAACCGGAAAGGTGAGGTGGGGTGATGCATAAAACAAGGGTTTGAAATTAGCTCAGACACCGCTCCATAAGCCAAATATGTAATAGACAAGGCCTACTCCCTGCTCAGTGAACTGGACTCAACACCCCCTAGTCACCGCACAAGAATATATCTGACTAGTATGAATCTGAAAACCTATGTATTGATATCTCTCTGCAATTGAATCAAGAGGGTGTAAAGCAGCATAAACACAGCAGGGAAAAGCAGCAAAGCCCGATTCTAAACATAAATTACTTTAAAAAACCCACAAAACAAAGACAGTGAAAGAGAGAGAAATTCTTACAAAATCCGTTCAGGGTCTCTGATGCAACCTGGATTGACCATATCTAGACCCACAGCTGGATGAGACATAAGGCTGGACACTCTTGGGGCTGAGAGGATTGGTGAGGTTGGGTGAGCAAACGCAGATACTTTAAAGTAATACCGCGGGGTACCCACCCCATGGGTCTCAAATCTCCAGGTACAAGGGAATCTTCCTACATCAAAACATGCATGGGAAACCCAGAAGATGGTATGCCATGAGATTGGGAAATGTTTCTAAAACGCACCTCATTTCTCCTCTCCTTGTGCTCGGGTTCGCCATTCCAGCCGCTTGACTAACCATCTCCCTACTTGGAGAATCAGCACCTTTAACCTCCTGTTTCGTCCAGGTTGCAATTTGTCCTGAGGATGAACGGGAAGACGGGGAACCAACGAGAGACTAGCCCTAGGTGTTGGGACAGGCACAGGTCACTCCATTTTCCCATCAGGAAGAAGAATGAACCACAGGCTCAGCCTGCCCCCAGAACCAAAATAGGGCCTGAAGCAATCCTGCGCTTTTGCGGCCAGCTCCCAAAAAAGAGAGGAGACAAATGGAGCTCAGGGGCACTGCAATTCACAAACGTGCAGAGTTATAAATGAGAACTCTCGTCCACAAATATATTGAGGGAAGGCAACGAAGAGGATTTGAAAGCAAGGCAGATTTGCAGGAAACAGATTTCAGGAGGTAGATTCGACTCGCCTTTAAAGCACATGAAAAGCGGCAAAAGGTTGACAATGATGCCCTTGGCCAAAAAGGGCGTATGCGTTTTTTCCTGAATATATTCAGGAAAAAACGCATACGCCCTTTTTGGCCAACCAAGCAAACCGGAAGGGCAAATCAGCGCTACAAAGAAGTCTCGCTTGCCCTCGGTCAAAAGGGCCATGCTGAACAAAGTTTAAAAACCAGAAAAGCAGAACAGGCCATGGAGACATGGGAGCCTTGCTACGCTGATGGGCGGGATGTAAATTGCCAACAGGCACTCTGGAGATGAGTACGGTGTGTCCTGAAAGAAGTAATAAACACAGCGTTGAGAGCATAGGGCACTTCCACTCATGGGCGTATAAATTGGGAAAACTAAAAATCAACAAGACACAGGCACCCCAAACTTTACGGCTGCTCTGTTGCCAAGAACCTCCGCTTCGGTACATCTTCAATATCCCAGGAAAGAGAAAAATGGATAAAGAAATGGTGGTACTTGGCACAATGCAATATCACTCAGCCATGAAATCAATGTCATAAGGCTAGTTAGCAGCATGATGAGTGGATTTAGGTACGATGATTCTAAGTGAAATAAGTCACACAGAAAAATGCACTTATCCTAAGATATCGCTTATAGAGGGAATGTCAAAATCGCTACACTTGAACTGAATTACAAAACAGAACAGAGGCACACCTTTAGAAGACACACTATGGCTGCTTAACCGGAAAGGTGAGGTGGGGTGATGCATAAAACAAGGGTTTGAAATTAGCTCAGAGACCGCTCCATAAGCCAAATATGTAATAGACAAGGCCTACTCCCTGCTCAGTGAACTGGACTCAACACCCCCTAGTCACCACACAAGAATATATCTGACTAGTAAGAATCTGAAAACCTATGTATCGATATCTCTCTGCAAGTGAATCAAGAGGGTGTAAAGCGGCATCAACACAGCAGGGAAAAGCAGCCAAGCCCGATTCTAAACATAAATTACTTTAAAAAACCCACAAAACAAAGACAGTGAAAGAGAGAGAAATTCTTAAAAAATCCGTTCAGGGTCTCTGATGCAACCTGGATTGACCATATCTAGACCCACAGCTGGATGAGACAGAAGGCTGGACACTCTTGGGGCTGAGAGGATTGGTGAGGTTGGGTGAGCAAACGCAGATACTTTAAAGTAACACTGCGGGGAACACACCCCATGGGTCTCAAATCTCCAGGTACAAGGGCATCTTCCTACATCAAAACATGCATGGGAAACCCAGAAGATGGTATGCCATGAGATCGGGAAAGGTTTCTAAAATGCACCTCATTTCTCCTCTCCTTGTGCTCGGGTTCACCATTCCAGCTGCTTGACTAACCATCTCCCTACTTGGAGAATCAGCACCTTTAACCTCCTGATTGTACAGGTTGCAATTTGTCCTGAGCATGAACGTGAAGACGGGGAACCAACGAGAGACGAGCCCTAGGTGTTGGGACAGGCATAGGTCACTCCATTTTCCCATCAGGAAGAAGAATGAACCACAGGCTCAGCCTGCCCCCCAGAACCAAAATAGGGCCTGAAGCAATCCTGCGCTTTTGCGGCCAGCTCCCAAAAAAGCGAGGAGACAAATGGAGCTCAGGGGCACTGCAATTCACAAACGTGCAGAGTTATAAATGAGAACTCTCGTCCACAAATATATTGAGGGAAGGCAACGAAGAGGATTTGAAAACAAGGCAGATTTGCAGGAAACAGATTTCAGGAGGTAGATTCAACTCGCCTTTCAAGCACATGAAAAGCGGCAAAACGTTGACAATGATGCCCTTGGCCAAAAAGGGCGTATGCGTTTTTTCCTGAATATATTCAGGAAAAAACGCATACGCCCTTTTTGGCCAACCAAGCAAGCCGGAAGGGCAAATCAGCGCTACAAAGAAGTCTCGCTTGCCCTCGGTCAAAAGGGCCATGCTGAACAAAGTGTAAAAACCAGAAAAGCAGGACAGGCCATGGAGACATGGGAGCCTTGCTACGCTGATGGGCGGGATGTAAATTGCCAACAGGCACTCTGGAGATGAGTACGGTGTGTCCTGAAACAAGTAATAAACACAGCGTTGAGAGCATAGGGCACTTCCACTCATGGGCGTATAAATTGGGAAAACTGAAAATCAACAAGACACAGGCACCCCAAACTTTACGGCTGCTCTGTTTCCAAGAACCTCCGCTTCGGTACACCTTCAATATCCCAGGAAAGAGAAAAATGGATAATGAAATGGTGGTACTTGGCACAATGCAATATCACTCAGCCATGAAATCAATGTCATAAGGCTAGTTAGCAGCATGATGAGTGGATTTAGGTACGATGATTCTAAGTGAAATAAGTCACACAGAAAAAGGCACTTATCCTAAGATATCGCTTATAGAGGGAATGTGAAAATCGCTACACTTGAACTGAATTACAAAACAGAACAGAGGCACACCTTTAGAAGACACACTATGGCTGCTTAACCGGAAAGGTGAGGTGGGGTGATGCATAAAACAAGGGTTTGAAATTAGCTCAGACACCGCTCCATAAGCCAAATATGTAATAGACAAGGCCTACTCCCTGCTCAGTGAACTGGACTCAACACCCCCTAGTCACCGCACAAGAATATATCTGACTAGTATGAATCTGAAAACCTATGTATTGATATCTCTCTGCAAGTGAATCAAGAGGGTGTAAAGCAGCATAAACACAGCATGGAAAAGCAGCCAAACCCCATTCTAAACATACATTACTTTAAAAAACCCACAAAAAAAAGACAGTGAAAGAGAGAGAAATTCTTACAAAATCCGTTCAGGGTCTCTGATGCAACCTGGATTGACCATATCTAGACCCACAGCTGGATGAGACATAAGGCTGGACACTCTTGGGGCTGAGAGGATTGGTGAGGTTGGGTGAGCAAACGCAGATACTTTAAAGTAATACCGCGGGGTACCCACCCCATGGGTCTCAAATCTCCAGGTACAAGGGGATCTTCCTACATCAAAACATGCATGGGAAACCCAGAAGATGGTATGCCATGAGATCGGGAAAGGTTTCTAAAACGCACCTCATTTCTCCTCTCCTTGTGCTCGGGTTCGCCATTCCAGCCGCTTGACTAACCATCTCCCTACTTGGAGAATCAGCACCTTTAACCTCCTGTTTCGTCCAGGTTGCAATTTGTCCTGAGGATGAACGGGAAGACGGGGAACCAACGAGAGACTAGTCCTAGGTGTTGGGACAGGCACAGGTCACTCCATTTTCCCATCAGGAAGAAGAATGAACCACAGGCTCAGCCTGCCCCCCAGAACCAAAATAGGGCCTGAAGCAATCCTGCGCTTTTGCGGCCAGCTCCCAAAAAAGAGAGGAGACAAATGGAGCTCAGGGGCACTGCAATTCACAAACGTGCAGAGTTATAAATGAGAACTCTCGTCCACAAATATATTGAGGGAAGGCAACGAAGAGGATTTGAAAGCAAGGCAGATTTGCAGGAAACAGATTTCAGGAGGTAGATTCGACTCGCCTTTAAAGCACATGAAAAGCGGCAAAACGTTGACAATGATGCCCTTGGCCAAAAAGGGCGTATGCGTTTTTTCCTGAATATATTCAAGAAAAAACGCATACGCCCTTTTTGGCCAACCAAGCAAGCCGGAAGGGCAAATCAGCGCTACAAAGAAGTCTCGCTTGCCCTCGGTCAAAAGGGCCATGCTGAACAAAGTGTAAAAACCAGAAAAGCAGGACAGGCCATGGAGACATGGGAGCCTTGCTACGCTGATGGGCGGGATGTAAATTGCCAACAGGCACTCTGGAGATGAGTACGGTGTGTCCTGAAACAAGTAATAAACACAGCGTTGAGAGCATAGGGCACTTCCACTCATGGGCGTATAAATTGGGAAAACTAAAAATCAACAAGACACAGGCACCCCAAACTTTACGGCTGCTCTGTTGCCAAGAACCTCCGCTTCGGTACATCTTCAATATCCCAGGAAAGAGAAAAATGGATAAAGAAATGGTGGTACTTGGCACAATGCAATATCACTCAGCCATGAAATCTATGTCATAAGGCTAGTTAGCAGCATGATGAGTGGATTTAGGTACGATGATTCTAAGTGAAATAAGTCACACAGAAAAAGGCACTTATCCTAAGATATCGCTTATACAGGGAATGTCAAAATCGCTACACTTGAACTGAATTACAAAACAGAACAGAGGCACACCTTTAGAAGACACACTATGGCTGCTTAACCGGAAAGGTGAGGTGGGGTGATGCATAAAACAAGGGTTTGAAATTAGCTCAGAGACCACTCCATAAGCTAAATATGTAATAGACAAGGCCTACTCCCTGCTCAGTGAACTGGACTCAACACACCCTAGTCACCACACAAGAATATATCTGACTAGTAAGAATCTGAAAACCTATGTATCGATATCTCTCTGCAAGTGAATCAAGAGGGTGTAAAGCGGCATCAACACAGCAGGGAAAAGCAGCCAAGCCCGATTCTAAACATAAATTACTTTAAAAAACCCACAAAACAAAGACAGTGAAAGAGAGAGAAATTCTTACAAAATCCGTTCAGGGTCTATGATGCAACCTGGATTGACCATATCTAGACCCACAGCTGGATGAGACAGAAGGCTGGACACTCTTGGGGCTGAGAGGATTGGTGAGGTTGGGTGAGCAAACGCAGATACTTTAAAGTAACACTGCGGGGAACACACCCCATGGGTCTCAAATCTCCAGGTACAAGGGCATCTTCCTACATCAAAACATGCATGGGAAACCCAGAAGATGGTATGCCATGAGATCGGGAAAGATTTCTAAAATGCACCTCATTTCTCCTCTCCTTGTGCTCGGGTTCACCATTCCAGCTGCTTGACTAACCATCTCCCTACTTGGAGAATCAGCACCTTTAACCTCCTGATTGTACAGGTTGCAATTTGTCCTGAGGATGAACGGGAAGACGCGGAACCAACGAGAGACGAGCCCTAGGTGTTGGGACAAGCATAGGTCACTCCATTTTCCCATCAGGAAGAAGAATGAACCACAGGCTCAGCCTGCCCCCCAGAACCAAAATAGGGCCTGAAGCAATCCTGCGCTTTTGCGGCCAGCTCCCAAAAAAGCGAGAAGCCAAATGGAGCTCAGGGGCACTGCAATTCACAAACGTGCAGAGTTATAAATGAGAACTCTCGTCCACAAATATATTGAGGGAAGGCAACGAAGAGGATTTGAAAGCAAGGCAGATTTGCAGGAAACAGATTTCAGGAGGTAGATTCGACTCGCCTTTAAAGCACATGAAAAGCGGCAAAACGTTGACAATGATGCCCTTGGCCAAAAAGGGCGTATGCGTTTTTTCCTGAATATATTCAAGAAAAAACGCATACGCCCTTTTTGGCCAACCAAGCAAGCCGGAAGGGCAAATCAGCGCTACAAAGAAGTCTCGCTTGCCCTCGGTCAAAAGGGCCATGCTGAACAAAGTGTAAAAACCAGAAAAGCAGGACAGGCCATGGAGACATGGGAGCCTTGCTACGCTGATGGGCGGGATGTAAATTGCCAACAGGCACTCTGGAGATGAGTACGGTGTGTCCTGAAACAAGTAATAAAAACAGCGTTGAGAGCATAGGGCACTTCCACTCATGGGCGTATAAATTGGGAAAACTAAAAATCAACAAGACACAGGCACCCCAAACTTTACGGCTGCTCTGTTGCCAAGAACCTCCGCTTCGGTACATCTTCAATATCCCAGGAAAGAGAAAAATGGATAAAGAAATGGTGGTACTTGGCACAATGCAATATCACTCAGCCATGAAATCTATGTCATAAGGCTAGTTAGCAGCATGATGAGTGGATTTAGGTACGATGATTCTAAGTGAAATAAGTCACACAGAAAAAGGCACTTATCCTAAGATATCGCTTATAGAGGGAATGTCAAAATCGCTACACTTGAACTGAATTACAAAACAGAACAGAGGCACACCTTTAGAAGACACACTATGGCTGCTTAACCGGAAAGGTGAGGTGGGGTGATGCATAAAACAAGGGTTTGAAATTAGCTCAGAGACCACTCCATAAGCTAAATATGTAATAGACAAGGCCTACTCCCTGCTCAGTGAACTGGACTCAACACACCCTAGTCACCACACAAGAATATATCTGACTAGTAAGAATCTGAAAACCTATGTATCGATATCTCTCTGCAAGTGAATCAAGAGGGTGTAAAGCGGCATCAACACAGCAGGGAAAAGCAGCCAAGCCCGATTCTAAACATAAATTACTTTAAAAAACCCACAAAACAAAGACAGTGAAAGAGAGAGAAATTCTTACAAAATCCGTTCAGGGTCTATGATGCAACCTGGATTGACCATATCTAGACCCACAGCTGGATGAGACAGAAGGCTGGACACTCTTGGGGCTGAGAGGATTGGTGAGGTTGGGTGAGCAAACGCAGATACTTTAAAGTAACACTGCGGGGAACACACCCCATGGGTCTCAAATCTCCAGGTACAAGGGCATCTTCCTACATCAAAACATGCATGGGAAACCCAGAAGATGGTATGCCATGAGATCGGGAAAGATTTCTAAAATGCACCTCATTTCTCCTCTCCTTGTGCTCGGGTTCACCATTCCAGCTGCTTGACTAACCATCTCCCTACTTGGAGAATCAGCCCCTTTAACCTCCTGATTGTACAGGTTGCAATTTGTCCTGAGGATGAACGGGAAGACGCGGAACCAACGAGAGACGAGCCCTAGGTGTTGGGACAGGCATAGGTCACTCCATTTTCCCATCAGGAAGAAGAATGAACCACAGGCTCAGCCTGCCCCCCAGAACCAAAATAGGGCCTGAAGCAATCCTGCGCTTTTGCGGCCAGCTCCCAAAAAAGCGAGAAGCCAAATGGAGCTCAGGGGCACTGCAATTCACAAACGTGCAGAGTTATAAATGAGAACTCTCGTCCACAAATATATTGAGGGAAGGCAACGAAGAGGATTTGAAAGCAAGGCAGATTTGCAGGAAACAGATTTCAGGAGGTAGATTCGACTCGCCTTTAAAGCACATGAAAAGCGGCAAAACGTTGACAATGATGCCCTTGGCCAAAAAGGGCGTATGCGTTTTTTCCTGAATATATTCAAGAAAAAACGCATACGCCCTTTTTGGCCAACCAAGCAAGCCGGAAGGGCAAATCAGCGCTACAAAGAAGTCTCGCTTGCCCTCGGTCAAAAGGGCCATGCTGAACAAAGTGTAAAAACCAGAAAAGCAGGACAGGCCATGGAGACATGGGAGCCTTGCTACGCTGATGGGCGGGATGTAAATTGCCAACAGGCACTCTGGAGATGAGTACGGTGTGTCCTGAAACAAGTAATAAACACAGCGTTGAGAGCATAGGGCACTTCCACTCATGGGCGTATAAATTGGGAAAACTAAAAATCAACAAGACACAGGCACCCCAAACTTTACGGCTGCTCTGTTGCCAAGAACCTCCGCTTCGGTACATCTTCAATATCCCAGGAAAGAGAAAAATGGATAAAGAAATGGTGGTACTTGGCACAATGCAATATCACTCAGCCATGAAATCTATGTCATAAGGCTAGTTAGCAGCATGATGAGTGGATTTAGGTACGATGATTCTAAGTGAAATAAGTCACACAGAAAAAGGCACTTATCCTAAGATATCGCTTATACAGGGAATGTCAAAATCGCTACACTTGAACTGAATTACAAAACAGAAGAGAGGCACACCTTTAGAAGACACACTATGGCTGCTTAACCGGAAAGGTGAGGTGGGGTGATGCATAAAACAAGGGTTTGAAATTAGCTCAGAGACCACTCCATAAGCTAAATATGTAATAGACAAGGCCTACTCCCTGCTCAGTGAACTGGACTCAACACACCCTAGTCACCACACAAGAATATATCTGACTAGTAAGAATCTGAAAACCTATGTATCGATATCTCTCTGCAAGTGAATCAAGAGGGTGTAAAGCGGCATCAACACAGCAGGGAAAAGCAGCCAAGCCCGATTCTAAACATAAATTACTTTAAAAAACCCACAAAACAAAGACAGTGAAAGAGAGAGAAATTCTTACAAAATCCGTTCAGGGTCTATGATGCAACCTGGATTGACCATATCTAGACCCACAGCTGGATGAGACAGAAGGCTGGACACTCTTGGGGCTGAGAGGATTGGTGAGGTTGGGTGAGCAAACGCAGATACTTTAAAGTAACACTGCGGGGAACACACCCCATGGGTCTCAAATCTCCAGGTACAAGGGCATCTTCCTACATCAAAACATGCATGGGAAACCCAGAAGATGGTATGCCATGAGATCGGGAAAGATTTCTAAAATGCACCTCATTTCTCCTCTCCTTGTGCTCGGGTTCACCATTCCAGCTGCTTGACTAACCATCTCCCTACTTGGAGAATCAGCACCTTTAACCTCCTGATTGTACAGGTTGCAATTTGTCCTGAGGATGAACGGGAAGACGCGGAACCAACGAGAGACGAGCCCTAGGTGTTGGGACAGGCATAGGTCACTCCATTTTCCCATCAGGAAGAAGAATGAACCACAGGCTCAGCCTGCCCCCCAGAACCAAAATAGGGCCTGAAGCAATCCTGCGCTTTTGCGGCCAGCTCCCAAAAAAGCGAGAAGCCAAATGGAGCTCAGGGGCACTGCAATTCACAAACGTGCAGAGTTATAAATGAGAACTCTCGTCCACAAATATATTGAGGGAAGGCAACGAAGAGGATTTGAAAGCAAGGCAGATTTGCAGGAAACAGATTTCAGGAGGTAGATTCGACTCGCCTTTAAAGCACATGAAAAGCGGCAAAACGTTGACAATGATGCCCTTGGCCAAAAAGGGCGTATGCGTTTTTTCCTGAATATATTCAGGAAAAAACGCATACGCCCTTTTTAGCCAACCAAGCAAGACGGAAGGGCAAATCAGCGCTACAAAGAAGTCTCGCTTGCCCTCGGTCAAAAGGGCCATGCTGAACAAAGTGTAAAAACCAGAAAAGCAGGACAGGCCATGGAGACATGGGAGCCTTGCTACGCTGATGGGCGGGATGTAAATTGCCAACAGGCACTCTGGAGATGAGTAAGGTGTGTCCTGAAACAAGTAATAAACACAGCGTTGAGAGCATAGGGCACTTCCACTCATGGGCGTATAAATTGGGAAAACTAAAAATCAACAAGACACAGGCACCCCAAACTTTACGGCTGCTCTGTTTCCAAGAACCTCCGCTTCGGTACACCTTCAATATCCCAGGAAAGAGAAAAATGGATAAAGAAATGGTGGTACTTGGCACAATGCAATATCACTCAGCCATGAAATCAATGTCATAAGGCTAGTTAGCAGCATGATGAGTGGATTTAGGTACGATGATTCTAAGTGAAATAAGTCACACAGAAAAAGGCACTTATCCTAAGATATCGATTATAGAGGGAATGTCAAAATCGCTACACTTGAAATGAATTACAAAACAGAACAGAGGCACACCTTTAGAAGACACACTATGGCTGCTTAACCGGAAAGGTGAGGTGGGGTGATGCATAAAACAAGGGTTTGAAATTAGCTCAGACACCGCTCCATAAGCCAAATATGTAATAGACAAGGCCTACTCCCTGCTCAGTGAACTGGACTCAACACCCCCTAGTCACCGCACAAGAATATATCTGACTAGTATGAATCTGAAAACCTATGTATTTATATCTCTCTGCAAGTGAATCAAGAGGGTGTAAAGCGGCATAAACACAGCAGGGAAAAGCAGCCAAACCCCATTCTAAACATACATTACTTTAAAAAACCCACAAAGCAAAGACAGTGAAAGAGAGAGAAATTCTTACAAAATCCGTTCAGGGTCTCTGATGCAACCTGGATTGACCATATCTAGACCCACAGCTGGATGAGACATAAGGCTGGACACTCTTGGGGCTGAGAGGATTGGTGAGGTTGGGTGAGCAAATGCAGATACTTTAAAGTAATACCGCGGGGTACCCACCCCATGGGTCTCAAATCTCCAGGTACAAGGGAATCTTCCTACATCAAAACATGCATGGGAAACCCAGAAGATGGTATGCCATGAGATCGGGAAAGGTTTCTAAAACGAACCTCATTTCTCCTCTCCTTGTGCTCGGGTTCGCCATTCCAGTCGCTTGACTAACCATCTCCCTACTTGGAGAATCAGCACCTTTAACCTCCTGTTTCGTCCAGGTTGCAATTTGTCCTGAGGATGAACGGGAAGACGGGGAACCAACGAGAGACTAGCCCTAGGTGTTGGGACAGGCACAGGTCACTCCATTTTCCCATCAGGAAGAAGAATGAACCACAGGCTCAGCCTGCACCCCAGAACCAAAATAGGGCCTGAAGCAATCCTGCGCTTTTGCGGCCAGCTCCCAAAAAAGCGAGGAGACAAATGGAGCTCAGGGGCACTGCAATTCACAAACGTGCAGAGTTATAAATGAGAACTCTCGTCCACAAATATATTGAGGGAAGGCAACGAAGAGGATTTGAAAGCAAGGCAGATTTGCAGGAAACAGATTTCAGGAGGTAGATTCAACTCGCCTTTCAAGCACATGAAAAGCGGCAAAACGTTGACAATGATGCCCTTGGCCAAAAAGGGCGTATGCGTTTTTTCCTGAATATATTCAGGAAAAAACGCATACGCCCTTTTTGGCCAACCAAGCAAGCCGGAAGGGCAAATCAGCGCTACAAAGAAGTCTCGCTTGCCCTCGGTCAAAAGGGCCATGCTGAACAAAGTGTAAAAACCAGAAAAGCAGGACAGGCCATGGAGACATGGGAGCCTTGCTACGCTGATGGGCGGGATGTAAATTGCCAACAGGCACTCTGGAGAAGAGTACGGTGTGTCCTGAAACAAGTAATAAACACAGCATAGAGAGCATAGGGCACTTCCACTCATGTGCGTATAAATTGGGAAAACTAAAAATCAACAAGACACAGGCACCCTAAAGTTTACGGCTGCTCTGTTTCCAAGAACCTCCGCTTCGGTACACCTTCAATATCCTAGGAAAGAGAAAAATGGATAAAGAAATGGTGGTACTTGGCACAATGGAATATCACTCAGCCATGAAATCAATGTCATAAGGCTAGTTAGCAGCATGATGAGTGGATTTAGGTACGATGATTCTAAGTGAAATAAGTCACACAGAAAAAGACACTTATCCTAAGATATCGCTTATAGAGGGAATGTCAAAATCGCTACACTTGAACTGAATTACAAAACAGAACAGAGTCACACCTTTAGAAGACACACTATGGCTGCTTAACGGGAAATGTGAGGTGGGGTGATGCATAAAACAAGGGTTTCAAATTAGCTCAGAGACCGCTCCATAAGCCAAATATGTAATAGACAAGGCCTACTCCCTGCTCAGTGAACTGGACTCAACAAACCCTAGTCACCACACAAGAATATATCTGACTAGTAAGAATCTGAAAACCTATGTATCGATATCTCTCTGCAAGTGAATCAAGAGGGTGTAAAGCGGCATCAACACAGCAGGGAAAAGCAGCCAAGCCCGATTCTAAACATACATTACTTTAAAAAACCCACAAAACAAAGACAGTGAAAGAGAGAGAAATTCTTACAAAATCCGTTCAGGGTCTATGATGCAACCTGGATTGACCATATCTAGACCCACAGCTGGATGAGACAGAAGGCTGGACACTCTTGGGGCTGAGAGGATTGGTGAGGTTGGGTGAGCAAACGCAGATAGTTTAAGGTAACACTGCGGGGAACACACCCCATGGGTCTCAAATCTCCAGGTACAAGGGCATCTTCCTACATCAAAACATGCATGGGAAACCCAGAAGATGGTATGCCATGAGATCGGGAAAGGTTTCTAAAATGCACCTCATTTCTCCTCTCCTTGTGCTCGGGTTCACCATTCCAGCTGCTTGACTAACCATCTGCCTACTTGGAGAATCAGCACCTTTAACCTCCTGATTGTACAGGTTGCAATTTGTCCTGAGGATGAACGTGAAGACGGGGAACCAACGAGAGACGAGCCCTAGGTGTTGGGACAGGCATAGGTCACTCCATTTTCCCATCAGGAAGAAGAATGAACCACAGGCTCAGCCTGCCCCCCAGAACCAAAATAGGGCCTGAAGCAATCCTGCGCTTTTGCGGCCAGCTCCCAAAAAAGCGAGGAGACAAATGGAGCTCAGGGGCACTGCAATTCACAAACGTGCAGAGTTATAAATGAGAACTCTCGTCCACAAATATATTGAGGGAAGGCAACGAAGAGGATTTGAAAGCAAGGCAGATTTGCAGGAAACAGATTTCAGGAGGTAGATACGACTCGCCTTTAAAGCACATGAAAAGCGGCAAAACGTTGACAATGATGCCCTTGGCCAAAAAGGGCGTATGCGTTTTTTCCTGAATATATTCAGGAAAAAACGCATACGCCCTTTTTGGCCAACCAAGCAAGCCGGAAGGGCAAATCAGCGCTACAAAGAAGTCTCGCTTGCCCTCGGTCAAAAGGGCCATGCTGAACAAAGTGTAAAAACCAGAAAAGCAGGACAGGCCATGGAGACATGGGAGCCTTGCTACGCTGATGGGCGGGATGTAAATTGCCAACAGGCACTCTGGAGATGAGTACGGTGTGTCCTGAAACAAGTAATAAACACAGCGTTGAGAGCATAGGGCACTTCCACTCATGGGCGTATAAATTGGGAAAACTAAAAATCAACAAGACACAGGCACCCCAAACTTTACGGCTGCTCTGTTTCCAAGAACCTCCGCTTCGGTACACCTTCAATATCCCAGGAAAGAGAAAAATGGATAAAGAAATGGTGGTTCTTGGCACAATGCAATATCACTCAGCCATGAAATCAATGTCATAAGGCTAGTTAGCAGCATGATGAGTGGATTTAGGTACGATGATTCTAAGTGAAATAAGTCACACAGAAAAAGGCACTTATCCTAAGATATCGATTATAGAGGGAATGTCAAAATCGCTACACTTGAAATGAATTACAAAACAGAACAGAGGCACACCTTTAGAAGACACACTATGGCTGCTTAACCGGAAAGGTGAGGTGGGGTGATGCATAAAACAAGGGTTTGAAATTAGCTCAGACACCGCTCCATAAGCCAAATATGTAATAGACAAGGCCTACTCCCTGCTCAGTGAACTGGACTCAACACCCCCTAGTCACCGCACAAGAATATATCTGACTAGTATGAATCTGAAAACCTATGTATTGATATCTCTCTGCAAGTGAATCAAGAGGGTGTAAAGCGGCATAAACACAGCAGGGAAAAGCAGCCAAACCCCATTCTAAACATACATTACTTTAAAAAACCCACAAAGCAAAGACAGTGAAAGAGAGAGAAATTCTTACAAAATCCGTTCAGGGTCTCTGATGCAACCTGGATTGACCATATCTAGACCCACAGCTGGATGAGACATAAGGCTGGACACTCTTGGGGCTGAGAGGATTGGTGAGGTTGGGTGAGCAAATGCAGATACTTTAAAGTAATACCGCGGGGTACCCACCCCATGGGTCTCAAATCTCCAGGTACAAGGGAATCTTCCTACATCAAAACATGCATGGGAAACCCAGAAGATGGTATGCCATGAGATCGGGAAAGGTTTCTAAAACGAACCTCATTTCTCCTCTCCTTGTGCTCGGGTTCGCCATTCCAGTCGCTTGACTAACCATCTCCCTACTTGGAGAATCAGCACCTTTAACCTCCTGTTTCGTCCAGGTTGCAATTTGTCCTGAGGATGAACGGGAAGACGGGGAACCAACGAGAGACTAGCCCTAGGTGTTGGGACAGGCACAGGTCACTCCATTTTCCCATCAGGAAGAAGAATGAACCACAGGCTCAGCCTGCACCCCAGAACCAAAATAGGGCCTGAAGCAATCCTGCGCTTTTGCGGCCAGCTCCCAAAAAAGCGAGGAGACAAATGGAGCTCAGGGGCACTGCAATTCACAAACGTGCAGAGTTATAAATGAGAACTCTCGTCCACAAATATATTGAGGGAAGGCAACGAAGAGGATTTGAAAGCAAGGCAGATTTGCAGGAAACAGATTTCAGGAGGTAGATTCAACTCGCCTTTCAAGCACATGAAAAGCGGCAAAACGTTGACAATGATGCCCTTGGCCAAAAAGGGCGTATGCGTTTTTTCCTGAATATATTCAGGAAAAAACGCATACGCCCTTTTTGGCCAACCAAGCAAGCCGGAAGGGCAAATCAGCGCTACAAAGAAGTCTCGCTTGCCCTCGGTCAAAAGGGCCATGCTGAACAAAGTGTAAAAACCAGAAAAGCAGGACAGGCCATGGAGACATGGGAGCCTTGCTACGCTGATGGGCGGGATGTAAATTGCCAACAGGCACTCTGGAGAAGAGTACGGTGTGTCCTGAAACAAGTAATAAACACAGCATAGAGAGCATAGGGCACTTCCACTCATGTGCGTATAAATTGGGAAAACTAAAAATCAACAAGACACAGGCACCCTAAAGTTTACGGCTGCTCTGTTTCCAAGAACCTCCGCTTCGGTACACCTTCAATATCCTAGGAAAGAGAAAAATGGATAAAGAAATGGTGGTACTTGGCACAATGGAATATCACTCAGCCATGAAATCAATGTCATAAGGCTAGTTAGCAGCATGATGAGTGGATTTAGGTACGATGATTCTAAGTGAAATAAGTCACACAGAAAAAGACACTTATCCTAAGATATCGCTTATAGAGGGAATGTCAAAATCGCTACACTTGAACTGAATTACAAAACAGAACAGAGTCACACCTTTAGAAGACACACTATGGCTGCTTAACGGGAAATGTGAGGTGGGGTGATGCATAAAACAAGGGTTTCAAATTAGCTCAGAGACCGCTCCATAAGCCAAATATGTAATAGACAAGGCCTACTCCCTGCTCAGTGAACTGGACTCAACAAACCCTAGTCACCACACAAGAATATATCTGACTAGTAAGAATCTGAAAACCTATGTATCGATATCTCTCTGCAAGTGAATCAAGAGGGTGTAAAGCGGCATCAACACAGCAGGGAAAAGCAGCCAAGCCCGATTCTAAACATACATTACTTTAAAAAACCCACAAAACAAAGACAGTGAAAGAGAGAGAAATTCTTACAAAATCCGTTCAGGGTCTATGATGCAACCTGGATTGACCATATCTAGACCCACAGCTGGATGAGACAGAAGGCTGGACACTCTTGGGGCTGAGAGGATTGGTGAGGTTGGGTGAGCAAACGCAGATAGTTTAAGGTAACACTGCGGGGAACACACCCCATGGGTCTCAAATCTCCAGGTACAAGGGCATCTTCCTACATCAAAACATGCATGGGAAACCCAGAAGATGGTATGCCATGAGATCGGGAAAGGTTTCTAAAATGCACCTCATTTCTCCTCTCCTTGTGCTCGGGTTCACCATTCCAGCTGCTTGACTAACCATCTGCCTACTTGGAGAATCAGCACCTTTAACCTCCTGATTGTACAGGTTGCAATTTGTCCTGAGGATGAACGTGAAGACGGGGAACCAACGAGAGACGAGCCCTAGGTGTTGGGACAGGCATAGGTCACTCCATTTTCCCATCAGGAAGAAGAATGAACCACAGGCTCAGCCTGCCCCCCAGAACCAAAATAGGGCCTGAAGCAATCCTGCGCTTTTGCGGCCAGCTCCCAAAAAAGCGAGGAGACAAATGGAGCTCAGGGGCACTGCAATTCACAAACGTGCAGAGTTATAAATGAGAACTCTCGTCCACAAATATATTGAGGGAAGGCAACGAAGAGGATTTGAAAGCAAGGCAGATTTGCAGGAAACAGATTTCAGGAGGTAGATACGACTCGCCTTTAAAGCACATGAAAAGCGGCAAAACGTTGACAATGATGCCCTTGGCCAAAAAGGGCGTATGCGTTTTTTCCTGAATATATTCAGGAAAAAACGCATACGCCCTTTTTGGCCAACCAAGCAAGCCGGAAGGGCAAATCAGCGCTACAAAGAAGTCTCGCTTGCCCTCGGTCAAAAGGGCCATGCTGAACAAAGTGTAAAAACCAGAAAAGCAGGACAGGCCATGGAGACATGGGAGCCTTGCTACGCTGATGGGCGGGATGTAAATTGCCAACAGGCACTCTGGAGATGAGTACGGTGTGTCCTGAAACAAGTAATAAACACAGCGTTGAGAGCATAGGGCACTTCCACTCATGGGCGTATAAATTGGGAAAACTAAAAATCAACAAGACACAGGCACCCCAAACTTTACGGCTGCTCTGTTTCCAAGAACCTCCGCTTCGGTACACCTTCAATATCCCAGGAAAGAGAAAAATGGATAAAGAAATGGTGGTACTTGGCACAATGCAATATCACTCAGCCATGAAATCAATGTCATAAGGCTAGTTAGCAGCATGATGAGTGGATTTAGGTACGATGATTCTAAGTGAAATAAGTCACACAGAAAAAGGCACTTATCCTAAGATATCGATTATAGAGGGAATGTCAAAATCGCTACACTTGAACTGAATTACAAAACAGAACAGAGGCACACCTTTAGAAGACACACTATGGCTGCTTAACCGGAAAGGTGAGGTGGGGTGATGCATAAAACAAGGGTTTGAAATTAGCTCAGACACCGCTCCATAAGCCAAATATGTAATAGACAAGGCCTACTCCCTGCTCAGTGAACTGGACTCAACACCCCCTAGTCACCGCACAAGAATATATCTGACTAGTATGAATCTGAAAACCTATGTATTGATATCTCTCTGCAAGTGAATCAAGAGGGTGTAAAGCGGCATAAACACAGCAGGGAAAAGCAGCCAAACCCCATTCTAAACATACATTACTTTAAAAAACCCACAAAGCAAAGACAGTGAAAGAGAGAGAAATTCTTACAAAATCCGTTCAGGGTCTCTGATGCAACCTGGATTGACCATATCTAGACCCACAGCTGGATGAGACATAAGGCTGGACACTCTTGGGGCTGAGAGGATTGGTGAGGTTGGGTGAGCAAATGCAGATACTTTAAAGTAATACCGCGGGGTACCCACCCCATGGGTCTCAAATCTCCAGGTACAAGGGAATCTTCCTACATCAAAACATGCATGGGAAACCCAGAAGATGGTATGCCATGAGATCGGGAAAGGTTTCTAAAACGAACCTCATTTCTCCTCTCCTTGTGCTCGGGTTCGCCATTCCAGTCGCTTGACTAACCATCTCCCTACTTGGAGAATCAGCACCTTTAACCTCCTGTTTCGTCCAGGTTGCAATTTGTCCTGAGGATGAACGGGAAGACGGGGAACCAACGAGAGACTAGCCCTAGGTGTTGGGACAGGCACAGGTCACTCCATTTTCCCATCAGGAAGAAGAATGAACCACAGGCTCAGCCTGCACCCCAGAACCAAAATAGGGCCTGAAGCAATCCTGCGCTTTTGCGGCCAGCTCCCAAAAAAGCGAGGAGACAAATGGAGCTCAGGGGCACTGCAATTCACAAACGTGCAGAGTTATAAATGAGAACTCTCGTCCACAAATATATTGAGGGAAGGCAACGAAGAGGATTTGAAAGCAAGGCAGATTTGCAGGAAACAGATTTCAGGAGGTAGATTCAACTCGCCTTTCAAGCACATGAAAAGCGGCAAAACGTTGACAATGATGCCCTTGGCCAAAAAGGGCGTATGCGTTTTTTCCTGAATATATTCAGGAAAAAACGCATACGCCCTTTTTGGCCAACCAAGCAAGCCGGAAGGGCAAATCAGCGCTACAAAGAAGTCTCGCTTGCCCTCGGTCAAAAGGGCCATGCTGAACAAAGTGTAAAAACCAGAAAAGCAGGACAGGCCATGGAGACATGGGAGCCTTGCTACGCTGATGGGCGGGATGTAAATTGCCAACAGGCACTCTGGAGAAGAGTACGGTGTGTCCTGAAACAAGTAATAAACACAGCATAGAGAGCATAGGGCACTTCCACTCATGTGCGTATAAATTGGGAAAACTAAAAATCAACAAGACACAGGCACCCTAAAGTTTACGGCTGCTCTGTTTCCAAGAACCTCCGCTTCGGTACACCTTCAATATCCTAGGAAAGAGAAAAATGGATAAAGAAATGGTGGTACTTGGCACAATGGAATATCACTCAGCCATGAAATCAATGTCATAAGGCTAGTTAGCAGCATGATGAGTGGATTTAGGTACGATGATTCTAAGTGAAATAAGTCACACAGAAAAAGACACTTATCCTAAGATATCGCTTATAGAGGGAATGTCAAAATCGCTACACTTGAACTGAATTACAAAACAGAACAGAGTCACACCTTTAGAAGACACACTATGGCTGCTTAACGGGAAATGTGAGGTGGGGTGATGCATAAAACAAGGGTTTCAAATTAGCTCAGAGACCGCTCCATAAGCCAAATATGTAATAGACAAGGCCTACTCCCTGCTCAGTGAACTGGACTCAACAAACCCTAGTCACCACACAAGAATATATCTGACTAGTAAGAATCTGAAAACCTATGTATCGATATCTCTCTGCAAGTGAATCAAGAGGGTGTAAAGCGGCATCAACACAGCAGGGAAAAGCAGCCAAGCCCGATTCTAAACATACATTACTTTAAAAAACCCACAAAACAAAGACAGTGAAAGAGAGAGAAATTCTTACAAAATCCGTTCAGGGTCTATGATGCAACCTGGATTGACCATATCTAGACCCACAGCTGGATGAGACAGAAGGCTGGACACTCTTGGGGCTGAGAGGATTGGTGAGGTTGGGTGAGCAAACGCAGATAGTTTAAGGTAACACTGCGGGGAACACACCCCATGGGTCTCAAATCTCCAGGTACAAGGGCATCTTCCTACATCAAAACATGCATGGGAAACCCAGAATATGGTATGCCATGAGATCGGGAAAGGTTTCTAAAATGCACCTCATTTCTCCTCTCCTTGTGCTCGGGTTCACCATTCCAGCTGCTTGACTAACCATCTGCCTACTTGGAGAATCAGCACCTTTAACCTCCTGATTGTACAGGTTGCAATTTGTCCTGAGGATGAACGTGAAGACGGGGAACCAACGAGAGACGAGCCCTAGGTGTTGGGACAGGCATAGGTCACTCCATTTTCCCATCAGGAAGAAGAATGAACCACAGGCTCAGCCTGCCCCCCAGAACCAAAATAGGGCCTGAAGCAATCCTGCGCTTTTGCGGCCAGCTCCCAAAAAAGCGAGGAGACAAATGGAGCTCAGGGGCACTGCAATTCACAAACGTGCAGAGTTATAAATGAGAACTCTCGTCCACAAATATATTGAGGGAAGGCAACGAAGAGGATTTGAAAGCAAGGCAGATTTGCAGGAAACAGATTTCAGGAGGTAGATACGACTCGCCTTTAAAGCACATGAAAAGCGGCAAAACGTTGACAATGATGCCCTTGGCCAAAAAGGGCGTATGCGTTTTTTCCTGAATATATTCAGGAAAAAACGCATACGCCCTTTTTGGCCAACCAAGCAAGCCGGAAGGGCAAATCAGCGCTACAAAGAAGTCTCGCTTGCCCTCGGTCAAAAGGGCCATGCTGAACAAAGTGTAAAAACCAGAAAAGCAGGACAGGCCATGGAGACATGGGAGCCTTGCTACGCTGATGGGCGGGATGTAAATTGCCAACAGGCACTCTGGAGATGAGTACGGTGTGTCCTGAAACAAGTAATAAACACAGCGTTGAGAGCATAGGGCACTTCCACTCATGGGCGTATAAATTGGGAAAACTAAAAATCAACAAGACACAGGCACCCCAAACTTTACGGCTGCTCTGTTTCCAAGAACCTCCGCTTCGGTACACCTTCAATATCCCAGGAAAGAGAAAAATGGATAAAGAAATGGTGGTACTTGGCACAATGCAATATCACTCAGCCATGAAATCAATGTCATAAGGCTAGTTAGCAGCATGATGAGTGGATTTAGGTACGATGATTCTAAGTGAAATAAGTCACACAGAAAAAGACACTTATCCTAAGATATTGCTTATAGAGGGAATGTCAAAATCGCTACACTTGAACTGAATTACAAAACAGAACAGAGGCACACCTTTAGAAGACACACTATGGCTGCTTAACGGGAAAGGTGAGGTGGGGTGATGCATACAACAAGGGTTTGAAATTAGCTCAGAGACCGCTCCATAAGCCAAATATTTAATAGACAAGGCCTACTCCCTGCTCAGTGAACTGGACTCAACACACCCTAGTCACCACACAAGAATATATCTGACTAGTAAGAATCTGAAAACCTATGTATCGATATCTCTCTGCAAGTGAATCAAGAGGGTGTAAAGCGACATCAACACAGCAGGGAAAAGCAACCAAGCCCGATTCTAAACATAAATTACTTTAAAAAACCCACAAAACAAAGACAGTGAAAGAGAGAGAAATTCTTACAAAATCCGTTCAGGGTCTATGATGCAACCTGGATTGACCATATCTAGACCCACAGCTGGATGAGACAGAAGGCTGGACACTCTTGGGGCTGAGAGGATTGGTGAGGTTGGGTGAGCAAACGCAGATACTTTAAAGTAACACTGCGGGGAACACACCCCATGGGTCTCAAATCTCCAGGTACAAGGGCATCTTCTTACATCAAAACATGCATGGGAAACCCAGAAGATGGTATGCCATGAGATCGGGAAAGGTTTCTAAAATGCACCTCATTTCTCCTCTCCTTGTGCTCGGGTTCACCATTCCAGCTGCTTGACTAACCATCTCCCTACTTGGAGAATCAGCACCTTTAACCTCCTGATTGTACAGGTTGCAATTTGTCCTGAGGATGAACGGGAAGACGCGGAACCAACGAGAGACGAGCCCTAGGTGTTGGGACAGGCATAGGTCACTCCATTTTCCCATCAGGAAGAAGAATGAACCACAGGCTCAGCCTGCCCCCCAGAACCAAAATAGGGCCTGAAGCAATCCTGCGCTTTTGCGGCCAGCTCCCATAAAAGCGAGGAGCCAAATGGAGCTCAGGGGCACTGCAATTCACAAACGTGCAGAGTTATAAATGAGAACTCTCGTCCACAAATATATTGAGGGAAGGCAACGAAGAGGATTTGAAAGCAAGGCAGATTTGCAGGAAACAGATTTCAGGAGGTAGATTCGACTCGCCTTTAAAGCACATGAAAAGCGGCAAAACGTTGACAATGATGCCCTTGGCCAAAAGGGGCGTATGCGTTTTTTCCTGAATATATTCAGGAAAAAACGCATACGCCCCTTTTGGCCAACCAAGCAAGCCGGAAGGGCAAATCAGCGCTACAAAGAAGTCTCGCTTGCCCTCGGTCAAAAGGGCCATGCTGAACAAAGTGTAAAAACCAGAAAAGCAGGACAAGCCATGGAGACATGGGAGCCTTGCTACGCTGATGGGCGGGATGTAAATTGCCAACAGGCACTCTGGAGATGTGTACGGTGTGTCCTGAAACAAGTAATAAACACAGCGTTGAGAGCATAGGGCACTTCCACTCATGGGCGTATAAATTGGGAAAACTAAAAATCAACAAGACAAAGGCACCCTGAACTTTACGGCTGCTCTGTTTCCAAGAACCTCCGCTTCGGTACACCTTCAATATCCCAGGAAAGAGAAAAATGGATAAAGAAATGGTGGTACTTGGCACAATGCAATATCACTCAGCCATGAAATCAATGTCATAAGGCTAGTTAGCAGCATGATGAGTGGATTTAGGTCCGATGATTCTAAGTGAAATAAGTCACACAGAAAAAGACACTTATCCTAAGATATCGCTTATAGAGGGAATGTCAAAATCGCTACACTTGAACTGAATTACAAAACAGAACAGAGTCACACCTTTAGAAGACACACTATGGCTGCTTAACGGGAAAGGTGAGGTGGGGTGATGCATAAAACAAGGGTTTCAAATTAGCTCAGAGACCGCTCCATAAGCCAAATATGTAATAGACAAGGCCTACTCCCTGCTCAGTGAACTGGACTCAACACACCCTAGTCACCACACAAGAATATATCTGACTAGTAAGAATCTGAAAACCTATGTATCGATATCTCTCTGCAAGTGAATCAAGAGGGTGTAAAGCGGCATCAACACAGCAGGGAAAAGCAGCCAAGCCCGATTCTAAACATACATTACTTTAAAAAACCCACAAAACAAAGACAGTGAAAGAGAGAGAAATTCTTACAAAATCCGTTCAGGGTCTATGATGCAACCTCGATTGACCATATCTAGACCCACAGCTGGATGAGACAGAAGGCTGGACACTCTTGGGGCTGAGAGGATTGGTGAGGTTGGGTGAGCAAACGCAGATAGTTTAAGGTAACACTGCGGGGAACACACCCCATGGGTCTCAAATCTCCAGGTACAAGGGCATCTTCCTACATCAAAACATGCATGGGAAACCCAGAAGATGGTATGCCATGAGATCGGGAAAGGTTTCTAAAATGCACCTCATTTCTCCTCTCCTTGTGCTCGGGTTCACCATTCCAGCTGCTTGACTAACCATCTCCCTACTTGGAGAATCAGCACCTTTAACCTCCTGATTGTACAGGTTGCAATTTGTCCTGAGGATGAACGTGAAGACGGGGAACCAACGAGAGACGAGCCCTAGGTGTTGGGACAGGCATAGGTCACTCCATTTTCCCATCAGGAAGAAGAATGAACCACAGGCTCAGCCTGCCCCCCAGAACCAAAATAGGGCCTGAAGCAATCCTGCGCTTTTGCGGCCAGCTCCCAAAAAAGCGAGGAGCCAAATGGAGCTCAGGGGCACTGCAATTCACAAACGTGCAGAGTTATAAATGAGAACTCTCGTCCACAAATATATTGAGGGAAGGCAACGAAGAGGATTTGAAAGCAAGGCAGATTTGCAGGAAACAGATTTCAGGAGGTAGATTCGACTCGCCTTTAAAGCACATGAAAAGCGGCAAAACGTTGACAATGATGCCCTTGGCCAAAAGGGGCGTATGCGTTTTTTCCTGAATACATTCAGGAAAAAACGCATACGCCCCTTTTGGCCAACCAAGCAAGCCGGAAGGGCAAATCAGCGCTACAAAGAAGTCTCGCTTGCCCTCGGTCAAATGGGCCATGCTGAACAAAGTGTAAAAACCAGAAAAGCAGGACAGGCCATGGAGACATGGGAGCCTTGCTACGCTGATGGGCGGGATGTAAATTGCCAACAGGCACTCTGGAGATGAGTACGGTGTGTCCTGAAACAAGTAATAAACACAGCGTTGAGAGCATAGGGCACTTCCACTCATGGGCGTATAAATTGGGAAAACTAAAAATCAACAAGACACAGGCACCCTAAACTTTACGGCTGCTCTGTTTCCAAGAACCTCCGCTTCGGTACACCTTCAATATCCCAGGAAAGAGAAAAATGGATAAAGAAATGGTGGTACTTGGCACAATGGAATATCACTCAGCCATGAAATCAATGTCATAAGGCTAGTTAGCAGCATGATGAGTGGATTTAGGTACGATGATTCTAAGTGAAATAAGTCACACAGAAAAAGGCACTTATCCTAAGATATCGCTTATAGAGGGAATGTCAAAATCGCTACACTTAAACTGAATTACAAAACAGAACAGAGGCACACCTTTAGAAGACACACTATGGCTGCTTAACGGGAAAGGTGAGGTGGGGTGATGCATAAAACAAGGGTTTGAAATTAGCTCAGACACCGCTCCATAAGCCAAATATGTAATAGACAAGGCCTACTCCCTGCTCAGTGAACTGGACTCAACACACCCTAGTCACCACACAAGAATATATCTGACTAGTAAGAATCTGAAAACCTATGTATCGATATCTCTCTGCAAGTGAATCAAGAGGGTGTAAAGCGGCATCAACACAGCAGGGAAAAGCAGCCAAGCCCGATTCTAAACATACATTACTTTAAAAAACCCACAAAACAAAGACAGTGAAAGAGAGAGAAATTCTTACAAAATCCGTTCAGGGTCTATGATGCAACCTGGATTGACCATATCTAGACCCACAGCTGGATGAGACAGAAGGCTGGACACTCTTGGGGCTGAGAGGATTGGTGAGGTTGGGTGAGCAAACGCAGATACTTTAAAGTAACACTGCGGGGAACACACCCCATGGGTCTCAAATCTCCAGGTACAAGGGCATCTTCCTACATCAAAACATGCATGGGAAACCCAGAAGATGGTATGCCATGAGATCGGGAAAGGTTTCTAAAACGCACCTCATTTCTCCTCTCCTTGTGCTCGGGTTCACCATTCCAGCTGCTTGACTAACCATCTCCCTACTTGGAGAATCAGCACCTTTAACCTCCTGAATGTACAGGTTGCAATTTGTCCTGAGGATGAACGGGAAGACGGGGAACCAACGAGAGACGAGCCCTAGGTGTTGGGACAGGCATAGGTCACTCCATTTTCCCATCAGGAAGAAGAATGAACCACAGGCTCAGCCTGCCCCCCAGAACCAAAATAGGGCCTGAAGCAATCCTGCGCTTTTGCGGCCAGCTCCCAAAAAAGCGAGGAGACAAATGGAGCTCAGGGGCACTGCAATTCACAAACGTGCAGAGTTATAAATGAGAACTCTCGTCCACAAATATATTGAGGGAAGGCAACGAAGAGGATTTGAAAGCAAGGCAGATTTGCAGGAAACAGATTTCAGGAGGTAGATTCGACTCGCCTTTAAAGCACATGAAAAGCGGCAAAACGTTGACAATGATGCCCTTGGCCAAAAGGGGCGTATGCGTTTTTTCCTGAATATATTCAGGAAAAAACGCATACGCCCCTTTTGGCCAACCAAGCAAGCCGGAAGGGCAAATCAGCGCTACAAAGAAGTCTCGCTTGCCCTCGGTCAAAAGGGCCATGCTGAATAGTGTAAAAACCAGAAAAGCAGGACAGGCCATGGAGACATGGGAGCCTTGCTACGCTGATGGGCGGGATGTAAATTGCCAACAGGCACTCTGGAGATGAGTACGGTGTGTCCTGAAACAAGTAATAAACACAGCGTTGAGAGCATAGGGCACTTCCACTCATGGGCGTATAAATTGGGAAAACTAAAAATCAACAAGACACAGGCACCCTAAACTTTACGGCTGCTCTGTTTCCAAGAACCTCCGCTTCGGTACACCTTCAATATCCCAGGAAAGAGAAAAATGGATAAAGAAATGGTGGTACTTGGCACAATGCAATATCACTCAGCCATGAAATCAATGTCATAAGGCTAGTTAGCAGCATGATGAGTGGATTTAGGTCCGATGATTCTAAGTGAAATAAGTCACACAGAAAAAGACACTTATCCTAAGATATCGCTTATAGAGGGAATGTCAAAATCGCTACACTTGAACTGAATTACAAAACAGAACAGAGTCACACCTTTAGAAGACACACTATGGCTGCTTAACGGGAAAGGTGAGGTGGGGTGATGCATAAAACAAGGGTTTCAAATTAGCTCAGAGACCGCTCCATAAGCCAAATATGTAATAGACAAGGCCTACTCCCTGCTCAGTGAACTGGACTCAACACACCCTAGTCACCACACAAGAATATATCTGACTAGTAAGAATCTGAAAACCTATGTATCGATATCTCTCTGCAAGTGAATCAAGAGGGTGTAAAGCGGCATCAACACAGCAGGGAAAAGCAGCCAAGCCCGATTCTAAACATACATTACTTTAAAAAACCCACAAAACAAAGACAGTGAAAGAGAGAGAAATTCTTACAAAATCCGTTCAGGGTCTATGATGCAACCTGGATTGACCATATCTAGACCCACAGCTGGATGAGACAGAAGGCTGGACACTCTTGGGGCTGAGAGGATTGGTGAGGTTGGGTGAGCAAACGCAGATACTTTAAAGTAACACTGCGGGGAACACACCCCATGGGTCTCAAATCTCCAGGTACAAGGGCATCTTCCTACATCAAAACATGCATGGGAAACCCAGAAGATGGTATGCCATGAGATCGGGAAAGGTTTCTAAAACGCACCTCATTTCTCCTCTCCTTGTGCTCGGGTTCACCATTCCAGCTGCTTGACTAACCATCTCCCTACTTGGAGAATCAGCACCTTTAACCTCCTGAATGTACAGGTTGCAATTTGTCCTGAGGATGAACGGGAAGACGGGGAACCAACGAGAGACGAGCCCTAGGTGTTGGGACAGGCATAGGTCACTCCATTTTCCCATCAGGAAGAAGAATGAACCACAGGCTCAGCCTGCCCCCCAGAACCAAAATAGGGCCTGAAGCAATCCTGCGCTTTTGCGGCCAGCTCCCAAAAAAGCGAGGAGACAAATGGAGCTCAGGAGCACTGCAATTCACAAACGTGCAGAGTTATAAATGAGAACTCTCGTCCACAAATATATTGAGGGAAGGCAACGAAGAGGATTTGAAAGCAAGGCAGATTTGCAGGAAACAGATTTCAGGAGGTAGATTCGACTCGCCTTTAAAGCACATGAAAAGCGGCAAAACGTTGACAATGATGCCCTTGGCCAAAAGGGGCGTATGCGTTTTTTCCTGAATATATTCAGGAAAAAACGCATACGCCCCTTTTGGCCAACCAAGCAAGCCGGAAGGGCAAATCAGCGCTACAAAGAAGTCTCGCTTGCCCTCGGTCAAAAGGGCCATGCTGAATAAAGTGTAAAAACCAGAAAAGCAGGACAGGCCATGGAGACATGGGAGCCTTGCTACGCTGATGGGCGGGATGTAAATTGCCAACAGGCACTCTGGAGATGAGTACGGTGTGTCCTGAAACAAGTAATAAACACAGCGTTGAGAGCATAGGGCACTTCCACTCATGGGCGTATAAATTGGGAAAACTAAAAATCAACAAGACACAGGCACCCTAAACTTTACGGCTGCTCTGTTTCCAAGAACCTCCGCTTCGGTACACCTTCAATATCCCAGGAAAGAGAAAAATGGATAAAGAAATGGTGGTACTTGGCACAATGCAATATCACTCAGCCATGAAATCAATGTCATAAGGCTAGTTAGCAGCATGATGAGTGGATTTAGGTACGATGATTCTAAGTGAAATAAGTCACACAGAAAAAGACACTTATCCTAAGATATCGCTTATAGAGGGAATGTCAAAATCGCTACACTTGAACTGAATTACAAAACAGAACAGAGTCACACCTTTAGAAGACACACTATGGCTGCTTAACGGGAAAGGTGAGGTGGGGTGATGCATAAAACAAGGGTTTCAAATTAGCTCAGAGACCGCTCCATAAGCCAAATATGTAATAGACAAGGCCTACTCCCTGCTCAGTGAACTGGACTCAACACACCCTAGTCACCACACAAGAATATATCTGACTAGTAAGAATCTGAAAACCTATGTATCGATATCTCTCTGCAAGTGAATCAAGAGGGTGTAAAGCGGCATCAACACAGCAGGGAAAAGCAGCCAAGCCCGATTCTAAACATACATTACTTTAAAAAACCCACAAAACAAAGACAGTGAAAGAGAGAGAAATTCTTACAAAATCCGTTCAGGGTCTATGATGCAACCTGGATTGACCATATCTAGACCCACAGCTGGATGAGACAGAAGGCTGGACACTCTTGGGGCTGAGAGGATTGGTGAGGTTGGGTGAGCAAACGCAGATAGTTTAAGGTAACACTGCGGGGAACACACCCCATGGGTCTCAAATCTCCAGGTACAAGGGCATCTTCCTACATCAAAACATGCATGGGAAACCCAGAAGATGGTATGCCATGAGATCGGGAAAGGTTTCTAAAATGCACCTCATTTCTCCTCTCCTTGTGCTCGGGTTCACCATTCCAGCTGCTTGACTAACCATCTCCCTACTTGGAGAATCAGCACCTTTAACCTCCTGATTGTACAGGTTGCAATTTGTCCTGAGGATGAACGTGAAGACGGGGAACCAACGAGAGACGAGCCCTAGGTGTTGGGACAGGCATAGGTCACTCCATTTTCCCATCAGGAAGAAGAATGAACCACAGGCTCAGCCTGCCCCCCAGAACCAAAATAGGGCCTGAAGCAATCCTGCGCTTTTGCGGCCAGCTCCCAAAAAAGCGAGGAGCCAAATGGAGCTCAGGGGCACTGCAATTCACAAACGTGCAGAGTTATAAATGAGAACTCTCGTCCACAAATATATTGAGGGAAGGCAACGAAGAGGATTTGAAAGCAAGGCAGATTTGCAGGAAACAGATTTCAGGAGGTAGATTCGACTCGCCTTTAAAGCACATGAAAAGCGGCAAAACGTTGACAATGATGCCCTTGGCCAAAAGGGGCGTATGCGTTTTTTCCTGAATACATTCAGGAAAAAACGCATACGCCCCTTTTGGCCAACCAAGCAAGCCGGAAGGGCAAATCAGCGCTACAAAGAAGTCTCGCTTGCCCTCGGTCAAATGGGCCATGCTGAACAAAGTGTAAAAACCAGAAAAGCAGGACAGGCCATGGAGACATGGGAGCCTTGCTACGCTGATGGGCGGGATGTAAATTGCCAACAGGCACTCTGGAGATGAGTACGGTGTGTCCTGAAACAAGTAATAAACACAGCGTTGAGAGCATAGGGCACTTCCACTCATGGGCGTATAAATTGGGAAAACTAAAAATCAACAAGACACAGGCACCCTAAACTTTACGGCTGCTCTGTTTCCAAGAACCTCCGCTTCGGTACACCTTCAATATCCCAGGAAAGAGAAAAATGGATAAAGAAATGGTGGTACTTGGCACAATGGAATATCACTCAGCCATGAAATCAATGTCATAAGGCTAGTTAGCAGCATGATGAGTGGATTTAGGTAAGATGATTCTAAGTGAAATAAGTCACACAGAAAAAGGCACTTATCCTAAGATATCGCTTATAGAGGGAATGTCAAAATCGCTACACTTAAACTGAATTACAAAACAGAACAGAGGCACACCTTTAGAAGACACACTATGGCTGCTTAACGGGAAAGGTGAGGTGGGGTGATGCATAAAACAAGGGTTTCAAATTAGCTCAGACACCGCTCCATAAGCCAAATATGTAATAGACAAGGCCTACTCCCTGCTCAGTGAACTGGACTCAACACACCCTAGTCACCACACAAGAATATATCTGACTAGTAAGAATCTGAAAACCTATGTATCGATATCTCTCTGCAAGTGAATCAAGAGGGTGTAAAGCGGCATCTACACAGCAGGGAAAAGCAGCCAAGCCCGATTCTAAACATAAATTACTTTAAAAAACCCACAAAACAAAGACAGTGAAAGAGAGAGAAATTCTTACAAAATCCGTTCAGGGTCTATGATGCAACCTGGATTGACCATATCTAGACCCACAGCTGGATGAGACAGAAGGCTGGACACTCTTGGGGCTGAGAGGATTGGTGAGGTTGGGTGAGCAAACGCAGATACTTTAAAGTAACACTGCGGGGAACACACCCCATGGGTCTCAAATCTCCAGGTACAAGGGCATCTTCCTACATCAAAACATGCATGGGAAACCCAGAAGATGGTATGCCATGAGATCGGGAAAGGTTTCTAAAATGCACCTCATTTCTCCTCTCCTTGTGCTCGGGTTCACCATTCCAGCTGCTTGACTAACCATCTCCCTACTTGGAGAATCAGCACCTTTAACCTCCTGATTGTACAGGTTGCAATTTGTCCTGAGGATGAACGTGAAGACGGGGAACCAACGAGAGACGAGCCCTAGGTGTTGGGACAGGCATAGGTCACTCCATTTTCCCATCAGGAAGAAGAATGAACCACAGGCTCAGCCTGCCCCCCAGAACCAAAATAGGGCCTGAAGCAATCCTGCGCTTTTGCGGCCAGCTCCCAAAAAAGCGAGGAGCCAAATGGAGCTCAGGGGCACTGCAATTCACAAACGTGCAGAGTTATAAATGAGAACTCTCGTCCACAAATATATTGAGGGAAGGCAACGAAGAGGATTTGAAAGCAAGGCAGATTTGCAGGAAACAGATTTCAGGAGGTAGATTCGACTCGCCTTTAAAGCACATGAAAAGCGGCAAAACGTTGACAATGATGCCCTTGGCCAAAAGGGGCGTATGCGTTTTTTCCTGAATACATTCAGGAAAAAACGCATACGCCCCTTTTGGCCAACCAAGCAAGCCGGAAGGGCAAATCAGCGCTACAAAGAAGTCTCGCTTGCCCTCGGTCAAATGGGCCATGCTGAACAAAGTGTAAAAACCAGAAAAGCAGGACAGGCCATGGAGACATGGGAGCCTTGCTACGCTGATGGGCGGGATGTAAATTGCCAACAGGCACTCTGGAGATGAGTACGGTGTGTCCTGAAACAAGTAATAAACACAGCGTTGAGAGCATAGGGCACTTCCACTCATGGGCGTATAAATTGGGAAAACTAAAAATCAACAAGACACAGGCACCCTAAACTTTACGGCTGCTCTGTTTCCAAGAACCTCCGCTTCGGTACACCTTCAATATCCCAGGAAAGAGAAAAATGGAGAAAGAAATGGTGGTACTTGGCACAATGGAATATCACTCAGCCATGAAATCAATGTCATAAGGCTAGTTAGCAGCATGATGAGTGGATTTAGGTACGATGATTCTAAGTGAAATAAGTCACACAGAAAAAGGCACTTATCCTAAGATATCGCTTATAGAGGGAATGTCAAAATCGCTACACTTAAACTGAATTACAAAACAGAACAGAGGCACACCTTTAGAAGACACACTATGGCTGCTTAACGGGAAAGGTGAGGTGGGGTGATGCATAAAACAAGGGTTTGAAATTAGCTCAGACACCGCTCCATAAGCCAAATATGTAATAGACAAGGCCTACTCCCTGCTCAGTGAACTGGACTCAACACACCCTAGTCACCACACAAGAATATATCTGACTAGTAAGAATCTGAAAACCTATGTATCGATATCTCTCTGAAAGTGAATCAAGAGGGTGTAAAGCGGCATCAACACAGCAGGGAAAAGCAGCCAAGCCCGATTCTAAACATAAATTACTTTTAAAAACCCACAAAACAAAGACAGTGAAAGAGAGAGAAATTCTTACAAAATCCGTTCAGGGTCTATGATGCAAGCTGGATTGACCATATCTAGACCCACAGCTGGATGAGACAGAAGGTTGGACACTCTTGGGGCTGAGAGGATTGGTGAGGTTGGGTGAGCAAACGCAGATACTTTAAAGTAACACTGCGGGGAACACACCCCATGGGTCTCAAATCTCCAGGTACAAGGGCATCTTCCTACATCAAAACATGTATGGGAAACCCAGAAGATGGTATGCCATGAGATCGGGAAAGGTTTCTAAAACGCACCTCATTTCTCCTCTCCTTGTGCTCGGGTTCACCATTCCAGCTGCTTGACTAACCATCTGCCTACTTGGAGAATCAGCACCTTTAACCTCCTGATTGTACAGGTTGCAATTTGTCCTGAGGATGAACGTGAAGACGGGGAACCAACGAGAGACGAGCCCTAGGTGTTGGGACAGGCATAGGTCACTCCATTTTCCCATCAGGAAGAAGAATGAACCACAGGCTCAGCCTGCCCCCCAGAAACAAAATAGGGCCTGAAGCAATCCTGCGCTTTTGCGGCCAGCTCCCAAAAAAGTGAGGAGACAAATGGAGCTCAGGGGCACTGCAATTCACAAACATGCAGAGTTATAAATGAGAACTCACGTCCACAAATATATTGAAGGAAGGCAACGAAGAGGATTTGAAAGCAAGGCAGATTTGCAGGAAACAGATTTCAGGAGGTAGATTCGACTCGCCTTTAAAGCACATGAAAAGCGGCAAAACGTTGACAATGATGCCCTTGGCCAAAAAGGGCGTATGCGTTTTTTCCTGAATATATTCAGGAAAAAACGCATACGCCCTTTTTGGCCAACCAAGCAAGCCGGAAGGGCAAATCAGCGCTACAAAGAAGTCTCGCTTGCCCTCGGTCAAAAGGGCCATGCGGAACAAAGTGTAAAAACCAGAAAAGCAGGACAGGCCATGGAGACATGGGAGCCTTGCTACGCTGATGGGCGGGATGTAAATTCCCAACAGGCACTCTGGAGATGAGTACGGTGTGTCCTGAAACAAGTAATAAACACAGCGTTGAGAGCATAGGGCACTTCCACTCATGGGCGTATAAATTGGGAAAACTAAAAATCAACAAGACACAGGCACCCCAAACTTTACGGCTGCTCTGTTTCCAAGAACCTCCGCTTCGGTACACCTTCAATATCCCAGGAAAGAGAAAAATGGATAAAGGAATGGTGGTACTTGGCACAATGCAATATCACTCAGCCATGAAATCAATGTCATAAGGCTAGTTAGCAGCATGATGAGTGGATTTAGGTACGATGATTCTAAGTGAAATAAGTCACACAGAAAAAGACACTTATCCTAAGATATCACTTATAGAGGGAATGTCAAAATCGCTACACTTGAACTGAATTACAAAACAGAACAGAGGCACACCTTTAGAAGACACACTATGGCTGCTTAACGGGAAAGGTGAGGTGGGGTGATGCATAAAACAAGGGTTTGAAATTAGCTCAGAGACCGCTCCATAAGCCAAATATGTAATAGACAAGGCCTACTCCCTGCTCAGTGAACTGGACTCAACACACCCTAGTCACCACACAAGAATATATCTGACTAGTAAGAATCTGAAAACCTATGTATCGATATCTCTCTGCAAGTGAATCAAGAGGGTGTAAAGCGGCATCAACACAGCAGGGAAAAGCAGCCAAGCCCGATTCTAAACATAAATTACGTTAAAAAACCCACAAAGCAAAGACAGTGAAAGAGAGAGAAATTCTTACAAAATCCGTTCAGGGTCTCTGATGCAACCTGGATTGACCATATCTAGACCCACAGCTGGATGAGACATAAGGCTGGACACTCTTGGGGCTGAGAGGATTGGTGAGGTTGGGTGAGCAAATGCAGATACTTTAAAGTAATACCGCGGGGTACCCACCCCATGGGTCTCAAATCTCCAGGTACAAGGGAATCTTCCTACATCAAAACATGCATGGGAAACCCAGAAGATGGTATGCCATGAGATCGGGAAAGGTTTCTAAAACGCAACTCATTTCTCCTCTCCTTGTGCTCGGGTTCGCCATTCCAGCTGATTGACTAACCATCTCCCTACTTGGAGAATCAGCTCCTTTAACCTCCTGTTTCGTCCAGGTTGCAATTTGTCCAGAGGATGAACGGGAAGACGGGGAACCAACCAAAGACTAGCCCTAGGTGTTGGGACAGGCACAGGTCACTCCATTTTCCCATCAGGAAGAAGAATGAACCACAGGCTCAGCCTGCACCCCAGAACCAAAATAGGGCCTGAAGCAATCCTGCGCTTTTGCGGCCATCTCCCAAAAAAGCGAGGAGACAAATGGAGCTCAGGGGCACTGCAATTCACAAACGTGCAGAGTTATAAATGAGAACTCTCGTACACAAATATATTGAGGGAAGGCAATGAAGAGGATTTGAAAGCAAGGCAGATTTGCAGGAAACAGATTTCAGGAGGTAGATTCGACTCGCCTTGAAAGCACATGAAAAGCGGCAAAACGTTGACAATGATGCCCTTGGCCAAAAAGGGCGTATGCGTTTTTTCCTGAATATATTCAGGAAAAAACGCATACGCCCTTTTTGGCCAACCAAGCAAGCCGGAAGTGCAAATCAACGCTACAAAGAAGTCTCGCTTGCCCTCGGTCAAAAGGGCCATGCTGAACAAAGTGTAAAAACCAGAAAAGCAGGACAGGCCATGGAGACATGGGAGCCTTACTACGCTGATGGGCGGGATGTAAATTGCCAACAGGCACTCTGGAGAAGAGTACGGTGTGTCCTGACACAAGTAATAAACACAGCGTTGAGAGCATAGGGCACTTCCACTCATGGGCGTATAAATTGGGAAAACTAAAAATCAACAAGACACAGGCACGCCAAACTTTACGGCTGCTCTGTTTCCAAGAACCTCCGCTTCGGTACACCTTCAATATCCCAGGAAAGAGAAAAATGGATAAAGAAATGGTGGTACTTGGCACAATGCAATATCACTCAGCCATGAAATCAATGTCATAAGGCTAGTTAGCAGCATGATGAGTGGATTTAGGTACGATGATTCTAAGTGAAATAAGTCACACAGAAAAAGGCACTTATCCTAAGATATCGCTTATAGAGGGAATGTCAAAATCGCTACACTTGAACTAAATTACAAAACAGAACAGAGGCACACCTTTAGAAGACACACTATGGCTGCTTAACCGGAAAGGTGAGGTGGGGTGATGCATAAAACAAGGGTTTGAAATTAGCTCAGACACCGCTCCATAAGCCAAATATGTAATAGACAAGGCCTACTCCCTGCTCAGTGAACTGGACTCAACACCCCCTAGTCACCGCACAAGAATATATCTGAGTAGTATGAATCTGAAAACCTATGTATTGATATCTCTCTGCAAGTGAATCAAGAGGGTGTAAACCGGCATAAACACAGCAGGGAATAGCAGCCAAACCGCATTCTAAACATACATTACTTTAAAAAACCCACAAAGCAAAGACAGTGAAAGAGAGAGAAATTCTTACAAAATCCGTTCAGGGTCTCTGATGCAACCTGGATTGACCATATCTAGACCCACAGCTGGATGAGACATAAGGCTGGACACTCTTGGGGCTGAGCGGATTGGTGAGGTTGGGTGAGCAAATGCAGATACTTTAAAGTAATACCGTGGGGTACCCACCCCATGGGTCTCAAATCTCCAGGTACAAGGGAATCTTCCTACATCAAAACATGCATGGGAAACCCAGAAGATGGTATGCCATGAGATCGGGAAAGGTTTCTAAAACGCACCTCATTTCTCCTCTCCTTGTGCTCGGGTTCGCCATTCCAGCTGCTTGACTAACCATCTCCCTACTTGGAGAATCAGCACCTTTAACCTCCTGTTTCGTCCAGGTTGCAATTTGTCCTGAGGATGAACGGGAAGACGGGGAACCAACGAAAGACTAGCCCTAGGTGTTGGGACAGGCACAGGTCACTCCATTTTCCCATCAGGAAGAAGAATGAACCACAGGCTCAGCCTGCACCCCAGAACCAAAATAGGGCCTGAAGCAATCCTGCGCTTTTGCGGCCAGCTCCCAAAAAAGCGAGGAGACAAATGGAGCTCAGGGGCACTGCAATTCACAAACGTGCAGAGTTATAAATGAGAACTCTCGTCCACAAATATATTGAGGGAAGGCAACGAAGAGGATTTGAAAGCAAGGCAGATTTGCAGGAAACAGATTTCAGGAGGTAGATTCGACTCGCCTTTAAAGCACATGAAAAGCGGCAAAAGGTTGACAATGATGCCCTTGGCCAAAAAGGGCGTATGCGTTTTTTCCTGAATATATTCAGGAAAAAACGCATACGCCCTTTTTGGCCAACCAAGCAAGCCGGAAGTGCAAATCAACGCTACAAAGAAGTCTCGCTTGCCCTCGGTCAAAAGGGCCATGCTGAACAAAGTGTAAAAACCAGAAAAGCAGGACAGGCCATGGAGACATGGGAGCCTTACTACGCTGATGGGCGGGATGTAAATTGCCAACAGGCACTCTGGAGAAGAGTACGGTGTGTCCTGAAACAAGTAATAAACACAGCGTAGAGAGCATAGGGCACTTCCACTCATGGGCGTATAAATTGGGAAAACTAAAAATCAACAAGACACAGGCACCCTAAAGTTTACGGCTACTCTGTTTCCAAGAACCTCCGCTTCGGTACACCTTCAATATCCCAGGAAAGAGAAAAATGGATAAAGAAATGGTGGTACTTGGCACAATGGAATATCACTCAGCCATGAAATCAATGTCATAAGGCTAGATAGCAGCATGATGAGTGGATTTAGGTACGATGATTCTAAGTGAAATAAGTCACACAGAAAAAGACACTTATCCTAAGATATCGCTTATAGAGGGAATGTCAAAATCGCTACACTTGAACTGAATTACAAAACAGAACAGAGGCACACCTTTAGAAGACACACTATGGCTGCTTAACGGGAAAGGTGAGGTGGGGTGATGCATAAAACAAGGGTTTCAAATTAGCTCAGAGACCGCTCCATAAGCCAAATATGTAATAGACAAGGCCTACTCCCTGCTCAGTGAACTGGACTCAACACACCCTAGTCACCACACAAGAATATATCTGACTAGTAAGAATCTGAAAACCTATGTGTCGATATCTCTCTGCAAGTGAATCAAGAGGTTGTAAAGCGGCATCAACACAGCAGGGAAAAGCAGCCAAGCCCGATTCTAAACATACATTACTTTAAAAAACCCACAAAACAAAGACAGTGAAAGAGAGAGAAATTCTTACAAAATCCGTTCAGGGTCTATGATGCAACCTGGATTGACCATATCTACACCCACAGCTGAATGAGACATAAGGCGGGACACTCTTGGGGCTGAGAGGATTGGTGAGGTTGGGTGAGCAAACGCAGATACTTTAAGGTAACACTGCGGGGAACACACCCCATGGGTCTCAAATCTCCAGGTACAAGGGCATCTTCCTACATCAAAACATGCATGGGAAACCCAGAAGATGGTATGCCATGAGATCGGGAAAGGTTTCTAAAATGCACCTCATTTCTCCTCTCCTTGTGCTCGGGTTCACCATTCCAGCTGCTTGACTAACCATCTCCCTACTTGGAGAATCAGCACCTTTAACCTCCTGATTGTACAGGTTGCAATTTGTCCTGAGGATGAACGTGAAGACGGGGAACCAACGAGAGACGAGCCCTAGGTGTTGGGACAGGCATAGGTCACTCCATTTTCCCATCAGGAAGAAGAATGAACCACAGGCTCAGCCTGCCCCCAGAACCAAAATAGGGCCTGATGCAATCCTGCGCTTTTGCGGCCAGCTCCCAAAAAAGCGAGGAGACAAATGGAGCTCAGGGGCACTGCAATTCACAAACGTGCAGAGTTATAAATGAGAACTCTCGTCCACAAATATATTGAGGGAAGGCAACGAAGAGGATTTGAAAGCAAGGCAGATTTGCAGGAAACAGATTTCAGGAGGTAGATTCGACTCGCCTTTAAAGCACATGAAAAGCGGCAAAACGTTGACAATGATGCCCTTGGCCAAAAGGGGCGTATGCGTTTTTTCCTGAATACATTCAGGAAAAAACGCATACGCCCCTTTTGGCCAACCAAGCAAGCCGGAAGGGCAAATCAGCGCTACAAAGAAGTCTCGCTTGCCCTCGGTCAAAAGGGCCATGCTGAACAAAGTGTAAAAACCAGAAAAGCAGGACAGGCCATGGAGACATGGGAGCCTTGCTACGCTGATGGGCGGGATGTAAATTGCCAACAGGCACTCTGGAGATGAGTACGGTGTGTCCTGAAACAAGTAATAAAAACAGCGTTGAGAGCATAGGGCACTTCCACTCATGGGCGTATAAATTGGGAAAACTAAAAATCAACAAGACACAGGCACCCTAAACTTTACGGCTGCTCTGTTTCCAAGAACCTCCGCTTCGGTACACCTTCAATATCCCAGGAAAGAGAAAAATGGATAAAGAAATGGTGGTACTTGGCACAATGGAATATCACTCAGCCATGAAATCAATGTCATAAGGCTAGTTAGCAGCATGATGAGTGGATTTAGGTACGATGATTCTAAGTGAAATAAGTCACACAGAAAAAGGCACTTATCCTAAGATATCGCTTATAGAGGGAATGTCAAAATCGCTACAATTGAACTGAATTACAAAACAGAACAGAGGCACACCTTTAGAAGACACACTATGGCTGCTTAACGGGAAAGGTGAGGTGGGGTGATGCATAAAACAAGGGTTTGAAATTAGCTCAGACACCGCTCCATAAGCCAAATATGTAATAGACAAGGCCTACTCCCTGCTCAGTGAACTGGACTCAACACCCCCTAGTCACCGCACAAGAATATATCTGACTAGTATGAATCTGAAAACCTATGTATTGATATCTCTCTGCAAGTGAATCAAGAGGGTGTAAAGCGGCATAAACACAGCAGGGAATAGCAGCCAAACCCCATTCTAAACATACATTACTTTAAAAAACCCACAAAGCAAAGACAGTGAAAGAGAGAGAAATTCTTACAAAATCCGTTCAGGGTCTCTGATGCAACCTGGATTGACCATATCTAGACCCACAGCTGGATGAGACATAAGGCTGGACACTCTTGGGGCTGAGAGGATTGGTGAGGTTGGGTGAGCAAATGCAGATACTTTAAAGTAATACCGCGGGGTACCCACCCCATGGGTCTCAAATCTCCAGGTACAAGGGAATCTTCCTACATCAAAACATGCATGGGAAACCCAGAAGATGGTATGCCATGAGATCGGGAAAGGTTTCTAAAACGCACCTCATTTCTCCTCTCCTTGTGCTCGGGTTCGCCATTCCAGCTGCTTGACTAACCATCTCCCTACTTGGAGAATCAGCTCCTTTAACCTCCTGTTTCGTCCAGGTTGCAATTTGTCCAGAGGATGAACGGGAAGATGGGGAACCAACGAAAGACTAGCCCTAGGTGTTGGGACAGGCACAGGTCACTCCATTTTCCCATCAGGAAGAAGAATGAACCACAGGCTCAGCCTGCACCCCAGAACCAAAATAGGGCCTGAAGCAATCCTGCGCTTTTGCGGCCAGCTCCCAAAAAAGCGAGGAGACAAATGGAGCTCAGGGGCACTGCAATTCACAAACGTGCAGAGTTATAAATGAGAACTCTCGTCCACAAATATATTGAGGGAAGGCAACGAAGAGGATTTGAAAGCAAGGCAGATTTGCAGGAAACAGATTTCAGGAGGTAGATTCGACTCGCCTTGAAAGCACATGAAAAGCGGCAAAAGGTTGACAATGATGCCCTTGGCCAAAAAGGGCGTATGCGTTTTTTCCTGAATATATTCAGGAAAAAACGCATACGCCCTTTTTGGCCAACCAAGCAAGCCGGAAGTGCAAATCAACGCTACAAAGAAGTCTCGCTTGCCCTCGGTCAAAAGGGCCATGCTGAACAAAGTGTAAAAACCAGAAAAGCAGGACAGGCTATGGAGACATGGGAGCCTTGCTACGCTGATGGGCGGGATGTAAATTGCCAACAGGCACTCTGGAGAAGAGTACGGTGTGTCCTGAAACAAGTAATAAACACAGCGTAGAGAGCATAGGGCACTTCCACTCATGGGCGTATAAATTGGGAAAACTAAAAATCAACAAGACACAGGCACCCTAAAGTTTACGGCTGCTCTGTTTCCAAGAACCTCCGCTTCGGTACACCTTCAATATCCCAGGAAAGAGAAAAATGGATAAAGAAATGGTGGTACTTGGCACAATGGAATATCACTCAGCCATGAAATCAATGTCATAAGGCTAGTTAGCAGCATGATGAGTGGATTTAGGTACGATGATTCTAAGTGAAATAAGTCACACAGAAAAAGACACTTATCCTAAGATATCGCTTATAGAGGGAATGTCAAAATCGCTACACTTGAACTGAATTACAAAACAGAACAGAGGCACACCTTTAGAAGACACACTATGGCTGCTTAACGGGAAAGGTGAGGTGGGGTGATGCATAAAACAAGGGTTTCAAATTAGCTCAGAGACCGCTCCATAAGCCAAATATGTAATAGACAAGGCCTACTCCCTGCTCAGTGAACTGGACTCAACACACCCTAGTCACCACACAAGAATATATCTGACTAGTAAGAATCTGAAAACCTATGTATCGATATCTCTCTGCAAGTGAATCAAGAGGTTGTAAAGCGGCATCAACACAGCAGGGAAAAGCAGCCAAGCCTGATTCTAAACATACATTACTTTAAAAAACCCACAAAACAAAGACAGTGAAAGAGAGAGAAATTCTTACAAAATCCGTTCAGGGTCTATGATGCAACCTGGATTGACCATGTCTACACCCACAGCTGAATGAGACATAAGGCGGGACACTCTTGGGGCTGAGAGGATTGGTGAGGTTGGGTGAGCAAACGCAGATACTTTAAGGTAACACTGCGGGGAACACACCCCATGGGTCTCAAATCTCCAGGTACAAGGGCATCTTCCTACATCAAAACATGCATGGGAAACCCAGAAGATGGTATGCCATGAGATCGGGAAAGGTTTCTAAAATGCACCTCATTTCTCCTCTCCTTGTGCTCGGGTTCACCATTCCAGCTGCTTGACTAACCATCTCCCTACTTGGAGAATCAGCACCTTTAACCTCCTGATTGTACAGGTTGCAATTTGTCCTGAGGATGAACGTGAAGACGGGGAACCAACGAGAGACGAGCCCTAGGTGTTGGGACAGGCATAGGTCACTCCATTTTCCCATCAGGAAGAAGAATGAACCACAGGCTCAGCCTGCCCCCAGAACCAAAATAGGGCCTGAAGCAATCTTGCGCTTTTGCGGCCAGCTCCCAAAAAAGCGAGGAGACAAATGGAGCTCAGGGGCACTGCAATTCACAAACGTGCAGAGTTATAAATGAGAACTCTCGTCCACAAATATATTGAGGGAAGGCAACGAAGAGGATTTGAAAGCAAGGCAGATTTGCAGGAAACAGATTTCAGGAGGTAGATTCGACTCGCCTTTAAAGCACATGAAAAGCGGCAAAACGTTGACAATGATGCCCTTGGCCAAAAAGGGCGTATGCGTTTTTTCCTGAATATATTCAGGAAAAAACGCATACGCCCTTTTTGGCCAACCAAGCAAGACGGAAGGGCAAATCAGCGCTACAAAGAAGTCTCGCTTGCCCTCGGTCAAAAGGGCCATGCTGAACAAAGTGTAAAAACCAGAAAAGCAGGACAGGCCATGGAGACATGGGAGCCTTGCTACGCTGATGGGCGGGATGTAAATTGCCAACAGGCACTCTGGAGATGAGTACGGTGTGTCCTGAAACAAGTAATAAACACAGCGTTGAGAGCATAGGGCACTTCCACTCATGGGCGTATAAATTGGGAAAACTAAAAATCAACAAGACACAGGCACCCCAAACTTTACGGCTGCTCTGTTTCCAAGAACCTCCGCTTCGGTACACCTTCAATATCCCAGGAAAGAGAAAAATGGATAAAGAAATGGTGGTACTTGGCACAATGCAATATCACTCAGCCATGAAATCAATGTCATAAGGCTAGTTAGCAGCATGATGAGTGGATTTAGGTACGATGATTCTAAGTGAAATAAGTCACACAGAAAAAGAAACTTATCCTAAGATATCGCTTATAGAGGGAATGTCAAAATCGCTAAACTTGAACTGAATTACAAAACAGAAAAGAGGCACACCTTTAGAAGACACACTATGGCTGCTTAACGGGAAAGGTGATGTGGGGTGATGCATAAAACAAGGGTTTCAAATTAGCTCAGAGACCACTCCATAAGCCAATTATTTAATAGACAAGGCCTACTCCCTGCTCAGTGAACTGGACTCAACACACCCTAGTCACCACACAAGAATATATCTGACTAGTAAGAATCTGAAAACCTATGTATCGATATCTCTCTGCAAGTGAATCAAGAGGGTGTAAAGCGGCATCAACACAGCAGGGAAAAGCAGCCAAGCCCGATTCTAAACATAAATTACTTTAAAAAACCCACAAAGCAAAGACAGTGAAAGAGAGAGAAATTCTTACAAAATCCGTTCAGGGTCTCTGATGCAACCTGGATTGACCATATCTAGACCCACAGCTGGATGAGACATAAGGCTGGACACTCTTGGGGCTGAGAGGATTGGTGAGGTTGGGTGAGAAAACGCAGATACTTTAAAGTAACACTGCGGGGAACACACCCCATGGGTCTCAAATCTCCAGGTACAAGGGCATCTTCCTACATCAAAACATGCATGGGAAACCCAGAAGATGGTATGCCATGAGATCGGGAAAGGTTTCTAAAATGCACCTCATTTCTCCTCTCCTTGTGCTCGGGTTCACCATTCCAGCTGCTTGACTAACCATCTCCCTACTTGGAGAATCAGCACCTTTAACCTCCTGATTGTACAGGTTGCACTTTGTCCTGAGGATGAACGTGAAGACGGGGAACCAACGAGAGACGAGCCCTAGGTGTTGGGACAGGCATAGGTCACTCCATTTTCCCATCAGGAAGAAGAATGAACCACAGGCTCAGCCTGCCCCCCAGAACCAAAATAGGGCCTGAAGCAATCCTGCGCTTTTGCGGCCAGCTCCCAAAAAAGCGAGGAGACAAATGGAGCTCAGGGGCACTGCAATTCACAAACATGCAGAGTTATAAATGAGAACTCTCGTCCACAAATATATTGAGGGAAGGCAACGAAGAGGATTTGAAAGCAAGGCAGATTTGCAGGAAACAGATTTCAGGAGGTAGATTCGACTCGCCTTTAACGCACATGAAAAGCGGCAAAAGGTTGACAATGATGCCCTGGGCCAAAAAGGGCGTGTGCGTTTTTTCCTGAATATATTCAGGAAAAAACGCATACGCCCTTTTTGGCCAACCAAGCAAGCCGGAAGGGCAAATCAGCGCTACAAAGAAGTCTCGCTTGCCCTCGGTCAAAAGGGCCATGCTGAACAAAGTGTAAAAACCAGAAAAGCAGGACAGGCCATGGAGACATGGGAGCCTTGCTACGCTGATGGGCGGGATATAAATTGCCAACAGGCACTCTGGAGAAGAGTACGGTGTGTCCTGAAACAAGTAATAAACACAGCGTTGAGAGCATAGGGCACTTCCACTCATGGGCGTATAAATTGGGAAAACTAAAAATCAACAAGACACAGGCATCCCAAACTTTACGGCTGCTCTGTTTCCAAGAACCTCCGCTTCGGTACACCTTCAATATCCCAGGAAAGAGAAAAATGGATAAAGAAATGGTGGTACTTGGCACAATGCAATATCACTCAGCCATGAAATCAATGTCATAAGGCTAGTTAGCAGCATGATGAGTGGATTTAGGTACGATGATTCTAAGTGAAATAAGTCACACAGAAAAAGGCACTTATCCTAAGATATCGCTTATAGAGGGAATGTCAAAATCGCTACACTTGAACTGAATTACAAAACAGAACAGAGGCACACCTTTAGAAGACACACTATGGCTGCTTAACCGGAAAGGTGAGGTGGGGTGATGCATAAAACAAGGGTTTGAAATTAGCTCAGACACCACTCCATAAGCCAAATATGTAATAGACAAGGCCTACTCCCTGCTCAGTGAACTGGACTCAACACCCCCTAGTCACCGCACAAGAATATATCTGACTAGTATGAATCTGAAAACCTATGTATTGATATCTCTCTGCAAGTGAATCAAGAGGGTGTAAAGCGGCATAAACACAGCAGGGAATAGCAGCCAAACCCCATTCTAAACATACATTACTTTAAAAAACCCACAAAGCAAAGACAGTGAAAGAGAGAGAAATTCTTACAAAATCCGTTCAGGGTCTCTGATGCAACCTGGATTGACCATATCTAGACCCACAGCTGGATGAGACATAAGGCTGGACACTCTTGGGGCTGAGAGGATTGGTGAGGTTGGGTGAGCAAACGCAGATACTTTAAAGTAATACCGCGGGGTACCCACCCCATGGGTCTCAAATCTCCAGGTACAAGGGAATCTTCCTACATCAAAACATGCATGGGAAACCCAGAAGATGGTATGCCATGAGATCGGGAAAGGTTTCTAAAACGCACCTCATTTCTCCTCTCCTTGTGCTCGGGTTCGCCATTCCAGCTGCTTGACTAAACATCTCCCTACTTGGAGAATCAGCACCTTTAACCTCCTGTTTCGTCCAGGTTGCAATTTGTCCTCAGGATGAACGGGAAGACGGGGAACCAACGAAAGACTAGCCCTAGGTGTTGGGACAGGCACAGGTCACTCCATTTTCCCATCAGGAAGAAGAATGAACCACAGGCTCAGCCTGCCCCCCAGAACCAAAATAGGGCCTGAAGCAATCCTGCGCTTTTGCGGCCAGCTCCCAAAAAAGCGAGGAGACAAATGGAGCTCAGGGGCACTGCAATTCACAAACGTGCAGAGTTATAAATGAGAACTCTCGTCCACAAATATATTGAGGGAAGGCAACGAAGAGGATTTGAAAGCAAGGCAGATTTGCAGGAAACAGATTTCAGGAGGTAGATTCGACTCGCCTTTAAAGCACATGAAAAGCGGCAAAAGGTTGACAATGATGCCCTTGGCCAAAAAGGGCGTATGCGTTTTTTCCTGAATATATTCAGGAAAAAACGCATACGCCCTTTTTGGCCAACCAAGCAAGCCGGAAGGGCAAATCAAAGCTACAAAGAAGTCTCGCTTGCCCTCGGTCAAAAGGGCCATGCTGAACAAAGTGTAAAAACCAGAAAAGCAGGACAGGCCATGGAGACATGGGAGCCTTACTACGCTGATGGGCGGGATGTAAATTGCCAACAGGCACTCTGGAGAAGAGTACGGTGTGTCCTGAAACAAGTAATAAACACAGCGTAGAGAGCATAGGGCACTTCCACTCATGGGCGTATAAATTGGGAAAACTAAAAATCAACAAGACACAGGCACCCTAAAGTTTACGGCTGCTCTGTTTCCAAGAACCTCCGCTTCGGTACACCTTCAATATCCCAGGAAAGAGAAAAATGGATAAAGAAATGGTGGTACTTGGCACAATGGAATATCACTCAGCCATGAAATCAATGTCATAAGGCTAGTTAGCAGCATGATGAGTGGATTTAGGTACGATGATTCTAAGTGAAATAAGTCACACAGAAAAAGACACTTATCCTAAGATATCGCTTATAGAGGGAATGTCAAAATCGCTACACTTGAACTGAATTACAAAACAGAACAGAGGCACACCTTTAGAAGACACACTATGGCTGCTTAACGGGAAAGTTGAGGTGGGGTGATGCATAAAACAAGGGTTTCAAATTAGCTCAGAGACCGCTCCATAAGCCAAATATGTAATAGACAAGGCCTACTCCCTGCTCAGTGAACTGGACTCAACACACCCTAGTCACCACACAAGAATATATCTGACTAGTAAGAATCTGAAAACCTATGTATCGATATCTCTCTGCAAGTGAATCAAGAGGTTGTAAAGCGGCATCAACACAGCAGGGAAAAGCAGCCAAGCCCGATTCTAAACATACATTACTTTAAAAAACCCACAAAACAAAGACAGTGAAAGAGAGAGAAATTCTTACAAAATCCGTTCAGGGTCTATGATGCAACCTGGATTGACCATGTCTACACCCACAGCTGAATGAGACATAAGGCGGGACACTCTTGGGGCTGAGAGGATTGGTGAGGTTGGGTGAGCAAACGCAGATACTTTAAGGTAACACTGCGGGGAACACACCCCATGGGTCTCAAATCTCCAGGTACAAGGGCATCTTCCTACATCAAAACATGCATGGGAAACCCAGAAGATGGTATGCCATGAGATCGGGAAAGGTTTCTAAAATGCACCTCATTTCTCCTCTCCTTGTGCTCGGGTTCACCATTCCAGCTGCTTGACTAACCATCTCCCTACTTGGAGAATCAGCACCTTTAACCTCCTGATTGTACAGGTTGCAATTTGTCCTGAGGATGAACGTGAAGACGGGGAACCAACGAGAGACGAGCCCTAGGTGTTGGGACAGGCATAGGTCACTCCATTTTCCCATCAGGAAGAAGAATGAACCACAGGCTCAGCCTGCCCCCAGAACCAAAATAGGGCCTGAAGCAATCCTGCGCTTTTGCGGCCAGCTCCCAAAAAAGCGAGGAGACAAATGGAGCTCAGGGGCACTGCAATTCACAAACGTGCAGAGTTATAAATGAGAACTCTCGTCCACAAATATATTGAGGGAAGGCAACGAAGAGGATTTGAAAGCAAGGCAGATTTGCAGGAAACAGATTTCAGGAGGTAGATTCGACTCGCCTTTAAAGCACATGAAAAGCGGCAAAACGTTGACAATGATGCCCTTGGCCAAAAGGGGCATATGCGTTTTTTCCTGAATACATTCAGGAAAAAACGCATACGCCCCTTTTGGCCAACCAAGCAAGCCGGAAGGGCAAATCAGCGCTACAAAGAAGTCTCGCTTGCCCTCGGTCAAAAGGGCCATGCTGAACAAAGTGTAAAAACCAGAAAAGCAGGACAGGCCATGGAGACATGGGAGCCTTGCTACGCTGATGGGCGGGATATAAATTGCCAACAGGCACTCTGGAGAAGAGTACGGTGTGTCCTGAAACAAGTAATAAACACAGCGTTGAGAGCATAGGGCACTTCCACTCATGGGCGTATAAATTGGGAAAACTAAAAATCAACAAGACACAGGCACCCCAAACTTTACGGCTGCTCTGTTTCCAAGAACCTCCGCTTCGGTACACCTTCAATATCCCAGGAAAGAGAAAAATGGATAAAGAAATGGTGGTACTTGGCACAATGCAATATCACTCAGCCATGAAATCAATGTCATAAGGCTAGTTAGCAGCATGATGAGTGGATTTAGGTACGATGATTCTAAGTGAAATAAGTCACACAGAAAAAGAAACTTATCCTAAGATATCGCTTATAGAGGGAATGTCAAAATCGCTAAACTTGAACTGAATTACAAAACAGAAAAGAGGCACACCTTTAGAAGACACACTATGGCTGCTTAACGGGAAAGGTGAGGTGGGGTGATGCATAAAACAAGGGTTTCAAATTAGCTCAGAGACCGCTCCATAAGCCAATTATTTAATAGACAAGGCCTACTCCCTGCTCAGTGAACTGGACTCAACACACCCTAGTCACCACACAAGAATATATCTGACTAGTAAGAATCTGAAAACCTATGTATCGATATCTCTCTGCAAGTGAATCAAGAGGGTGTAAAGCGGCATCAACACAGCAGGGAAAAGCAGCCAAGCCCGATTCTAAACATAAATTACTTTAAAAAACCCACAAAACAAAGACAGTGAAAGAGAGAGAAATTCTTACAAAATCCGTTCAGGATCTATGATGCAACCTGGATTGACCATATCTAGACCCACAGCTGGATGAGACATAAGGCTGGACACTCTTGGGGCTGAGAGGATTGGTGAGGTTGGGTGAGAAAACGCAGATACTTTAAAGTAACACTGCGGGGAACACACCCCATGGGTCTCAAATCTCCAGGTACAAGGGCATCTTCCTACATCAAAACATGCATGGGAAACCCAGAAGATGGTATGCCATGAGAACGGGAAAGGTTTCTAAAATGCACCTCATTTCTCCTCTCCTTGTGCTCGGGTTCACCATTCCAGCTGCTTGACTAACCATCTCCCTACTTGGAGAATCAGCACCTTTAACCTCCTGATTGTACAGGTTGCACTTTGTCCTGAGGATGAACGTGAAGACGGGGAACCAACGAGAGACGAGCCCTAGGTGTTGGGACAGGCATAGGTCACTCCATTTTCCCATCAGGAAGAAGAATGAACCACAGGCTCAGCCTGCCCCCCAGAACCAAAATAGGGCCTGAAGCAATCCTGCGCTTTTGCGGCCAGCTCCCAAAAAAGCGAGGAGACAAATGGAGCTCAGGGGCACTGCAATTCACAAACATGCAGAGTTATAAATGAGAACTCTCGTCCACAAATATATTGAAGGAAGGCAACGAAGAGGATTTGAAAGCAAGGCAGATTTGCAGGAAACAGATTTCAGGAGGTAGATTCGACTCGCCTTTAACGCACATGAAAAGCGGCAAAAGGTTGACAATGATGCCCTTGGCCAAAAAGGGCGTGTGCGTTTTTTCCTGAATATATTCAGGAAGAAACGCATACGCCCTTTTTGGCCAACCAAGCAAGCCGGAAGGGCAAATCAGCGCTACAAAGAAGTCTCGCTTGCCCTCCGTCAAAAGGGCCATGCTGAACAAAGTGTAAAAACCAGAAAAGCAGGACAGGCCATGGAGACATGGGAGCCTTGCTACGCTGATGGGCGGGATGTAAATTGCCAACAGGCACTCTGGAGATGAGTACGGTGTGTCCTGAAACAAGTAATAAACACAGCGTTGAGAGCATAGGGCACTTCCACTCATAGGCGTATAAATTGGGAAAACTAAAAATCAACAAGACACAGGCACCCCAAACTTTACGGCTGCTCTGTTTCCAAGAACCTCCGCTTCGGTACACCTTCAATATCCCAGGAAAGAGAAAAATGGATAAAGAAATGGTGGTACTTGGCCCAATGGAATATCACTCAGCCATGAAATCAATGTCATAAGGCTAGTTAGCAGCATGATGAGTGGATTTAGGTACGATGATTCTAAGTGAAATAAGTCACACAGAAAAAGACACTTATCCTAAGATATCGCTTATAGAGGGAATGTCAAAATCGCTACACTTGAACTGAATTACAAAACAGAACAGAGGCACACCTTTAGAAGACACACTATGGCTGCTTAACGGGAAAGGTGAGGTGGGGTGATGCATAAAACAAGTGTTTGAAATTAGCTCAGAGACCGCTCCATAAGCCAAATATTTAATAGACAAGGCCTACTCCCTGCTCAGTGAACTGGACTCAACACACACTAGTCATCACACAAGAATATATCTGACTAGTAAGAATCTGAAAACCTATGTATTGATATCTCTCTGCAAGTGAATCAAGAGGGTGTAAAGCGGCATAAACACAGCAGGGAATAGCAGCCAAACCCCATTCTAAACATACATTACTTTAAAAAACCCACAAAGCAAAGACAGTGAAAGAGAGAGAAATTCTTACAAAATCCGTTCAGGGTCTCTGATGCAACCTGGATTGACCATATCTAGACCCACAGCTGGATGAGACATAAGGCTGGACACTCTTGGGGCTGAGAGGATTGGTGAGGTTGGGTGAGCAAACGCAGATACTTTAAAGTAACACTGCGGGGAACACACCCCATGGGTCTCAAATCTCCAGGTACAAGGGCAGCTTCCTACATCAAAACATGCATGGGAAACCCAGAAGATGGTATGCCATGAGATCGGGAAAGGTTTCTAAAATGCACCTCATTTCTCCTCTCCTTGTGCTCGGGTTCACCATTCCAGCTGCTTGACTAACCATCTGCCTACTTGGAGAATCAGCACCTTTAACCTCCTGATTGTACAGGTTGCAATTTGTCCTGAGGATGAACGGGAAGACGCGGAACCAACGAGAGACGAGCCCTAGTTGTTGGGACAGGCATAGGTCACTCCATTTTCCCATCAGGAAGAAGAATGAACCACAGGCTCAGCCTGCCCCCCAGAACCAAAATAGGGCCTGAAGCAATCCTGCGCTTTTGCGGCCAGCTCCCAAAAAAGCGAGGAGACAAATGGAGCTCAGGGGCACTGCAATTCACAAACGTGCAGAGTTATAAATGAGAACTCTCGTCCACAAATATATTGAGGGAAGGCAACGAAGAGGATTTGAAAGCAAGGCAGATTTGCAGGAAACAGATTTCAGGAGGTAGATTCGACTCGCCATTAAAGCACATGAAAAGCGGCAAAACGTTGACAATGATGCCCTTGGCCAAAAGGGGCGTATGCGTTTTTTCCTGAATACATTGAGGAAAAAACGCATACGCCCCTTTTGGCCAACCAAGCAAGCCGGAAGGGCAAATCAGCGCTACAAAGAAGTCTCGCTTGCCCTCGGTCAAAAGGGCCATGCTGAACAAAGTGTAAAAACCAGAAAAGCAGGACAGGCCATGGAGACATGGGAGCCTTGCTACGCTGATGGGCGGGATGTAAATTGCCAACAGGCACTCTGGAGATGAGTACGGTGTGTCCTGAAACAAGTAATAAACACAGCGTTGAGAGCATAGGGCACTTCCACTCATGGGCGTATAAATTGGGAAAACTAAAAATCAACAAGACACAGGCACCCCAAACTTTACGGCTGCTCTGTTTCCAAGAACCTCCGCTTCGGTACACCTTCAATATCCCAGGAAAGAGAAAAATGGATAAAGAAATGGTGGTACTTGGCACAATGCAATATCACTCAGCCATGAAATCAATGTCATAAGGCTAGTTAGCAGCATGATGAGTGGATTTAGGTACGATGATTCTAAGTGAAATAAGTCACACAGAAAAAGGCACTTATCCTAAGATATCGCTTATAGAGGGAATGTCAAAATCGCTACACTTGAACTGAATTACAAAACAGAACAGAGGCACACCTTTAGAAGACACACTATGGCTGCTTAACCGGAAAGGTGAGGTGGGGTGATGCATAAAACAAGGGTTTGAAATTAGCTCAGACACCGCTCCATAAGCCAAATATGTAATAGACAAGGCCTACTCCCTGCTCAGTGAACTGGACTCAACACCCCCTAGTCACCACACAAGAATATATCTGACTAGTATGAATCTGAAAACCTATGTATTGATATCTCTCTGCAAGTGAATCAAGAGGGTGTAAACCGGCATAAACACAGCAGGGAATAGCAGCCAAACCCCATTCTAAACATACATTACTTTAAAAAACCCACAAAGCAAAGACAGTGAAAGAGAGAGAAATTCTTACAAAATCCGTTCAGGGTCTCTGATGCAACCTGGATTGACCATATCTAGACCCACAGCTGGATGAGACATAAGGCTGGACACTCTTGGGGCTGAGAGGATTGGTGAGGTTGGGTGAGCAAATGCAGATACTTTAAAGTAATACCGCGGGGTACCCACCCCATGGGTCTCAAATCTCCAGGTACAAGGGAATCTTCCTACATCAAAACATGCATGGGAAACCCAGAAGATGGTATGCCATGAGATCGGGAAAGGTTTCTAAAACGCACCTCATTTCTCCTCTCCTTGTGCTCGGGTTCGCCATTCCAGCTGCTTGACTAACCATCTCCCTACTTGGAGAATCAGCACCTTTAACCTCCTGTTTCGTCCAGGTTGCAATTTGTCCTGAGGATGAACGGGAAGACGGGGAACCAACGAAAGACTAGCCCTAGGTGTTGGGACAGGCACAAGTCACTCCATTTTCCCTTCAGGAAGAAGAATGAACCACAGGCTCAGCCTGCCCCCCAGAACCAAAATAGGGCCTGAAGCAATCCTGCGCTTTTGCGGCCAGCTCCCAAAAAAGCGAAGAGACAAATGGAGCTCAGGGGCACTGCAATTCACAAACGTGCAGAGTTATAAATGAGAACTCTCGTCCACAAATATATTGAGGGAAGGCAACGAAGAGGATTTGAAAGCAAGGCAGATTTGCAGGAAACAGATTTCAGGAGGTAGATTCGACTCGCCATTAAAGCACATGAAAAGCGGCAAAACGTTGACAATGATGCCCTTGGCCAAAAGGGGCGTATGCGTTTTTTCCTGAATACATTGAGGAAAAAACGCATACGCCCCTTTTGGCCAACCAAGCAAGCCGGAAGGGCAAATAAGCGCTACAAAGAAGTCTCGCTTGCCCTCGGTCAAAAGGGCCATGCTGAACAAAGTGTAAAAACCAGAAAAGCAGGACAGGCCATGGAGACATGGGAGCCTTGCTACGCTGATGGGCGGGATGTAAATTGCCAACAGGCACTCTGGAGATGAGTACGGTGTGTCCTGAAACAAGTAATAAACACAGCGTTGAGAGCATAGGGCACTTCCACTCATGGGCGTATAAATTGGGAAAACTAAAAATCAACAAGACACAGGCACCCCAAACTTTACGGCTGCTCTGTTTCCAAGAACCTCCGCTTCGGTACACCTTCAATATCCCAGGAAAGAGAAAAATGGATAAAGAAATGGTGGTACTTGGCACAATGCAATATCACTCAGCCATGAAATCAATGTCATAAGGCTAGTTAGCAGCATGATGAGTGGATTTAGGTACGATGATTCTAAGTGAAATAAGTCACACAGAAAAAGGCACTTATCCTAAGATATCGCTTATAGAGGGAATGTCAAAATCGCTACACTTGAACTGAATTACAAAACAGAACAGAGGCACACCTTTAGAAGACACACTATGGCTGCTTAACCGGAAAGGTGAGGTGGGGTGATGCATAAAACAAGGGTTTGAAATTAGCTCAGACACCGCTCCATAAGCCAAATATGTAATAGACAAGGCCTACTCCCTGCTCAGTGAACTGGACTCAACACCCCCTAGTCACCACACAAGAATATATCTGACTAGTATGAATCTGAAAACCTATGTATTGATATCTCTCTGCAAGTGAATCAAGAGGGTGTAAACCGGCATAAACACAGCAGGGAATAGCAGCCAAACCCCATTCTAAACATACATTACTTTAAAAAACCCACAAAGCAAAGACAGTGAAAGAGAGAGAAATTCTTACAAAATCCGTTCAGGGTCTCTGATGCAACCTGGATTGACCATATCTAGACCCACAGCTGGATGAGACATAAGGCTGGACACTCTTGGGGCTGAGAGGATTGGTGAGGTTGGGTGAGCAAATGCAGATACTTTAAAGTAATACCGCGGGGTACCCACCCCATGGGTCTCAAATCTCCAGGTACAAGGGAATCTTCCTACATCAAAACATGCATGGGAAACCCAGAAGATGGTATGCCATGAGATCGGGAAAGGTTTCTAAAACGCACCTCATTTCTCCTCTCCTTGTGCTCGGGTTCGCCATTCCAGCTGCTTGACTAACCATCTCCCTACTTGGAGAATCAGCACCTTTAACCTCCTGTTTCGTCCAGGTTGCAATTTGTCCTGAGGATGAACGGGAAGACGGGGAACCAACGAAAGACTAGCCCTAGGTGTTGGGACAGGCACAGGTCACTCCATTTTCCCATCAGGAAGAAGAATGAACCACAGGCTCAGCCTGCCCCCCAGAACCAAAATAGGGCCTGAAGCAATCCTGCGCTTTTGCGGCCAGCTCCCAAAAAAGCGAGGAGCCAAATGGAGCTCAGGGGCACTGCAATTCACAAACGTGCAGAGTTATAAATGAGAACTCTCGTCCACAAATATATTGAGGGAAGGCAACGAAGAGGATTTGAAAGCAAGGCAGATTTGCAGGAAACAGATTTCAGGAGGTAGATTCGACTCGCCTTTAAAGCACATGAAAAGCGGCAAAACGTTGACAATGATGCCCTTGGCCAAAAAGTGCGTATGCGTTTTTTCCTGAATATATTCAGGAAAAAACGCATACGCCCTTTTTGGCCAACCAAGCAAGCCGGAAGTGCAAATCAACGCTACAAAGAAGTCTCGCTTGCCCTCGGTCAAAAGGGCCATGCTGAACAAAGTGTAAAAACCAGAAAAGCAGGACAGGCCATGGAGACATGGGAGCCTTACTACGCTGATGGGCGGGATGTAAATTGCCAACAGGCACTCTGGAGAAGACTACGGTGTGTCCTGAAACAAGTAATAAACACAGCGTAGAGAGCATAGGGCACTTCCACTCATGGGCGTATAAATTGGGAAAACTAAAAATCAACAAGACACAGGCACCCTAAAGTTTACGGCTGCTCTGTTTCCAAGAACCTCCGCTTCGGTACACCTTCAATATCCCAGGAAAGAGAAAAATGGATAAAGAAATGGTGGTACTTGGCACAATGGAATATCACTCAGCCATGAAATCAATGTCATAAGGCTAGTTAGCAGCATGATGAGTGGATTTAGGTACGATGATTCTAAGTGAAATAAGTCACACAGAAAAAGACACTTATCCTAAGATATCGCTTATAGAGGGAATGTCAAAATCGCTACACTTGAACTGAATTACAAAACAGAACAGAGGCACACCTTTAGAAGACACACTATGGCTGCTTAACGGGAAAGGTGAGGTGGGGTGATGCATAAAACAAGGGTTTCAAATTAGCTCAGAGACCGCTCCATAAGCCAAATATGTAATAGACAAGGCCTACTCCCTGCTCAGTGAACTGGACTCAACACACCCTAGTCACCACACAAGAATATATCTGACTAGTAAGAATCTGAAAACCTATGTATCGATATCTCTCTGCAAGTGAATCAAGAGGGTGTAAAGCGGCATCAACACAGCAGGGAAAAGCAGCCAAGCCCGATTCTAAACATAAATTACTTTAAAAAACCCACAAAACAAAGACAGTGAAAGAGAGAGAAATTCTTACAAAATCCGTTCAGGATCTATGATGCAACCTGGATTGACCATATCTAGACCCACAGCTGGATGAGACATAAGGCTGGACACTCTTGGGGCTGAGAGGATTGGTGAGGTTGGGTGAGAAAACGCAGATACTTTAAAGTAACACTGCGGGGAACACACCCCATGGGTCTCAAATCTCCAGGTACAAGGGCATCTTCCTACATCAAAACATGCATGGGAAACCCAGAAGATGGTATGCCATGAGATCGGGAAAGGTTTCTAAAATGCACCTCATTTCTCCTCTCCTTGTGCTCGGGTTCACCATTCCAGCTGCTTGACTAACCATCTCCCTACTTGGAGAATCAGCACCTTTAACCTCCTGATTGTACAGGTTGCACTTTGTCCTGAGGATGAACGTGAAGACGGGGAACCAACGAGAGACGAGCCCTAGGTGTTGGGACAGGCATAGGTCACTCCATTTTCCCATCAGGAAGAAGAATGAACCACAGGCTCAGCCTGCCCCCCAGAACCAAAATAGGGCCTGAAGCAATCCTGCGCTTTTGCGGCCAGCTCCCAAAAAAGCGAGGAGACAAATGGAGCTCAGGGGCACTGCAATTCACAAACATGCAGAGTTATAAATGAGAACTCTCGTCCACAAATATATTGAAGGAAGGCAACGAAGAGGATTTGAAAGCAAGGCAGATTTGCAGGAAACAGATTTCAGGAGGTAGATTCGACTCGCCTTTAACGCACATGAAAAGCGGCAAAAGGTTGACAATGATGCCCTTGGCCAAAAAGGGCGTATGCGTTTTTTCCTGAATATATTCAGGAAAAAACGCATACGCCCTTTTTGGCCAACCAAGCAAGCCGGAAGGGCAAATCAGCGCTACAAAGAAGTCTCGCTTGCCCTCCGTCAAAAGGGCCATGCTGAACAAAGTGTAAAAACCAGAAAAGCAGGACAGGCCATGGAGACATGGGAGCCTTGCTACGCTGATGGGCGGGATGTAAATTGCCAACAGGCACTCTGGAGATGAGTACGGTGTGTCCTGAAACAAGTAATAAACACAGCGTTGAGAGCATAGGGCACTTCCACTCATGGGCGTATAAATTGGGAAAACTAAAAATCAACAAGACACAGGCACCCCAAACTTTACGGCTGCTCTGTTTCCAAGAACCTCCGCTTCGGTACACCTTCAATATCCCAGGAAAGAGAAAAATGGATAAAGAAATGGTGGTACTTGGCCCAATGGAATATCACTCAGCCATGAAATCAATGTCATAAGGCTAGTTAGCAGCATGATGAGTGGATTTAGGTACGATGATTCTAAGTGAAATAAGTCACACAGAAAAAGACACTTATCCTAAGATATCGCTTATAGAGGGAATGTCAAAATCGCTACACTTGAACTGAATTACAAAACAGAACAGAGGCACACCTTTAGAAGACACACTATGGCTGCTTAACCGGAAAGGTGAGGTGGGGTGATGCATAAAACAAGGGTTTGAAATTAGCTCAGAGACCGCTCCATAAGCCAAATATTTAATAGACAAGGCCTACTCCCTGCTCAGTGAACTGGACTCAACACACACTAGTCACCACACAAGAATATATCTGACTAGTAAGAATCTGAAAACCTATGTATCGATATCTCTCTGCAAGTGAATCAAGAGGGTGTAAAGCGGCATCAACACAGCAGGGAAAAGCAGGCAAGCCCGATTCTAAACATAAATTACTTTAAAAAACCCACAAAACAAAGACAGTGAAAGAGAGAGAAATTCTTACAAAATCCATTCAGGGTCTATGATGCAACCTGGATTGACCATATCTAGACCCACAGCTGGATGAGACATAAGGCTGGACACTCTTGGGACTGAGAGGATTGGTGAGGTTGGGTGAGCAAACGCAGATACTTTAAAGTAACACTGCGGGGAACACACCCCATGGGTCTCAAATCTCCAGGTACAAGGGCATCTTCCTACATCAAAACATGCATGGGAAACCCAGAAGATGGTATGCCATGAGATCGGGAAAGGTTTCTAAAATGCACCTCATTTCTCCTCTCCTTGTGCTCGGGTTCTCCATTCCAGCTGCTTGACTAACCATCTCCCTACTTGGAGAATCAACACCTTTAACCTCCTGATTGTACAGGTTGCAATTTGTCCTGAGGATGAACGGGAAGACGGGGAACCAACGAGAGACGAGCCCTAGGTGTTGGGACAGGCATAGGTCACTCCATTTTCCCATCAGGAAGAAGAATGAACCACAGGCTCAGCCTGCCCCCCAGAACCAAAATAGGGCCTGAAGCAATCCTGCGCTTTTGCGGCCAGCTCCCAAAAAAGCGAGGAGCCAAATGGAGCTCAGGGGCACTGCAATTCACAAACGTGCAGAGTTATAAATGAGAACTCTCGTCCACAAATATATTGAGGGAAGGCAACGAAGAGGATTTGAAAGCAAGGCAGATTTGCAGGAAACAGATTTCAGGAGGTAGATTCGACTCGCCTTTAAAGCACATGAAAAGCGGCAAAACGTTGACAATGATGCCCTTGGCCAAAAAGGGCGTATGCGTTTTTTCCTGAATATATTCAGGAAAAAACGCATACGCCCTTTTTGGCCAACCAAGCAAGCCGGGAGGGCAAATCAGCGCTACAAAGACGTCTCGCTTGCCCTCGGTCAAAAGGGCCATGCTGAACAAAGTGTAAAAACCAGAAAAGCAGGACAGGCCATGGAGACATGGGAGCCTTGCTACGCTGATGGGCGGGATGTAAATTGCCAACAGGCACTCTGGAGATGAGTACGGTGTGTCCTGAAACAAGTAATAAACACAGCGTTGAGAGCATAGGGCACTTCCACTCATGGGCGTATAAATTGGGAAAACTAAAAATCAACAAGACACAGGCACCCCAAACTTTACGGCTGCTCTGTTTCCAAGAACCTCCGCTTCGGTACACCTTCAATATCCCAGGAAAGAGAAAAATGGATAAAGAAATGGTGGTACTTGGCACAATGCAATATCACTCAGCCATGAAATCAATGTCATAAGGCTAGTTAGCAGCATGATGAGTGGATTTAGGTACGATGATTCTAAGTGAAATAAGTCACACAGAAAAAGGCACTTATCCTAAGATATCGCTTATAGAGGGAATGTCAAAATCGCTACACTTGAACTGAATTACAAAACAGAACAGAGGCACACCTTTAGAAGACACACTATGGCTGCTTAACCGGAAAGGTGAGGTGGGGTGATGCATAAAACAAGGGTTTGAAATTAGCTCAGACACCACTCCATAAGCCAAATATGTAATAGACAAGGCCTACTCCCTGCTCAGTGAACTGGACTCAACACCCCCTAGTCACCGCACAAGAATATATCTGACTAGTATGAATCTGAAAACCTATGTATTGATATCTCTCTGCAAGTGAATCAAGAGGGTGTAAAGCGGCATAAACACAGCAGGGAATAGCAGCCAAACCCCATTCTAAACATACATTACTTTAAAAAATCCACAAAGCAAAGACAGTGAAAGAGAGAGAAATTCTTACAAAATCCGTTCAGGGTCTCTGATGCAACCTGGATTGACCATATCTAGACCCACAGCTGGATGAGACATAAGGCTGGACACTCTTGGGGCTGAGAGGATTGGTGAGGTTGGGTGAGCAAACGCAGATACTTTAAAGTAACACTGCGGGGAACACACCCCATGGGTCTCAAATCTCCAGGTACAAGGGCATCTTCCTACATCAAAACATGCATGGGAAACCCAGAAGATGGTATGCCATGAGATCGGGAAAGGTTTCTAAAATGCACCTCATTTCTCCTCTCCTTGTGCTCGGGTTCACCATTCCAGCTGCTTGACTAACCATCTCCCTACTTGGAGAATCAGCACCTTTAACCTCCTGATTGTACAGGTTGCACTTTGTCCTGAGGATGAACGTGAAGACGGGGAACCAACGAGAGACGAGCCCTAGGTGTTGGGACAGGCATAGGTCACTCCATTTTCCCATCAGGAAGAAGAATGAACCACAGGCTCAGCCTGCCCCCCAGAACCAAAATAGGGCCTGAAGCAATCCTGCGCTTTTGCGGCCAGCTCCCAAAAAAGCGAGGAGACAAATGGAGCTCAGGGGCACTGCAATTCACAAACATGCAGAGTTATAAATGAGAACTCTCGTCCACAAATATATTGAAGGAAGGCAACGAAGAGGATTTGAAAGCAAGGCAGATTTGCAGGAAACAGATTTCAGGAGGTAGATTCGACTCGCCTTTAACGCACATGAAAAGCGGCAAAAGGTTGACAATGATGCCCTTGGCCAAAAAGGGCGTATGTGTTTTTTCCTGAATATATTCAGGAAAAAACGCATACGCCCTTTTTGGCCAACCAAGCAAGCCGGAAGGGCAAATCAGCGCTACAAAGAAGTCTCGCTTGCCCTCCGTCAAAAGGGCCATGCTGAACAAAGTGTAAAAACCAGAAAAGCAGGACAGGCCATGGAGACATGGGAGCCTTGCTACGCTGATGGGCGGGATGTAAATTGCCAACAGGCACTCTGGAGATGAGTACGGTGTGTCCTGAAACAAGTAATAAACACAGCGTTGAGAGCATAGGGCACTTCCACTCATGGGCGTATAAATTGGGAAAACTAAAAATCAACAAGACACAGGCACCCCAAACTTTACGGCTGCTCTGTTTCCAAGAACCTCCGCTTCGGTACACCTTCAATATCCCAGGAAAGAGAAAAATGGATAAAGAAATGGTGGTACTTGGCCCAATGGAATATCACTCAGCCATGAAATCAATGTCATAAGGCTAGTTAGCAGCATGATGAGTGGATTTAGGTACGATGATTCTAAGTGAAATAAGTCACACAGAAAAAGACACTTATCCTAAGATATCGCTTATAGAGGGAATGTCAAAATCGCTACACTTGAACTGAATTACAAAACAGAACAGAGGCACACCTTTAGAAGACACACTATGGCTGCTTAACCGGAAAGGTGAGGTGGGGTGATGCATAAAACAAGGGTTTGAAATTAGCTCAGAGACCGCTCCATAAGCCAAATATTTAATAGACAAGGCCTACTCCCTGCTCAGTGAACTGGACTCAACACACACTAGTCACCACACAAGAATATATCTGACTAGTAAGAATCTGAAAACCTATGTATCGATATCTCTCTGCAAGTGAATCAAGAGGGTGTAAAGCGGCATCAACACAGCAGGGAAAAGCAGGCAAGCCCGATTCTAAACATAAATTACTTTAAAAAACCCACAAAACAAAGACAGTGAAAGAGAGAGAAATTCTTACAAAATCCATTCAGGGTCTATGATGCAACCTGGATTGACCATATCTAGACCCACAGCTGGATGAGACATAAGGCTGGACACTCTTGGGGCTGAGAGGATTGGTGAGGTTGGGTGAGCAAACGCAGATACTTTAAAGTAACACTGCGGGGAACACACCCCATGGGTCTCAAATCTCCAGGTACAAGGGCATCTTCCTACATCAAAACATGCATGGGAAACCCAGAAGATGGTATGCCATGAGATCGGGAAAGGTTTCTAAAATGCACCTCATTTCTCCTCTCCTTGTGCTCGGGTTCACCATTCCAGCTGCTTGACTAACCATCTGCCTACTTGGAGAATCAGCACCTTTAACCTCCTGATTGTACAGGTTGCAATTTGTCCTGAGGATGAACGGGAAGACGGGGAACCAACGAGAGACGAGCCCTAGGTGTTGGGACAGGCATAGGTCACTCCATTTTCCCATCAGGAAGAAGAATGAACCACAGGCTCAGCCTGCCCCCCAGAACCAAAATAGGGCCTGAAGCAATCCTGCGCTTTTGCGGCCAGCTCCCAAAAAAGCGAGGAGCCAAATGGAGCTCAGGGGCACTGCAATTCACAAACGTGCAGAGTTATAAATGAGAACTCTCGTCCACAAATATATTGAGGGAAGGCAACGAAGAGGATTTGAAAGCAAGGCAGATTTGCAGGAAACAGATTTCAGGAGGTAGATTCGACTCGCCTTTAAAGCACATGAAAAGCGGCAAAACGTTGACAATGATGCCCTTGGCCAAAAGGGGCGTATGCGTTTTTTCCTGAATACATTCAGGAAAAAACGCATACGCCCCTTTTGGCCAACCAAGCAAGCCGGAAGGGCAAATCAGCGCTACAAAGAAGTCTCGCTTGCCCTCGGTCAAAAGGGCCATGCTGAACAAAGTGTAAAAACCAGAAAAGCAGGACAGGCCATGGAGACATGGGAGCCTTGCTACGCTGATGGGCGGGATGTAAATTGCCAACAGGCACTCTGGAGATGAGTACGGTGTGTCCTGAAACAAGTAATAAACACAGCGTTGAGAGCATAGGGCACTTCCACTCATGGGCGTATAAATTGGGAAAACTAAAAATCAACAAGACACAGGCACCCCAAACTTTACGGCTGCTCTGTTTCCAAGAACCTCCGCTTCGGTACACCTTCAATATCCCAGGAAAGAGAAAAATGGATAAAGAAATGGTGGTACTTGGCACAATGCAATATCACTCAGCCATGAAATCAATGTCATAAGGCTAGTTAGCAGCATGATGAGTGGATTTAGGTACGATGATTCTAAGTGAAATAAGTCACACAGAAAAAGGCACTTATCCTAAGATATCGCTTATAGAGGGAATGTCAAAATCGCTACACTTGAACTGAATTACAAAACAGAACAGAGGCACACCTTTAGAAGACACACTATGGCTGCTTAACCGGAAAGGTGAGGTGGGGTGATGCATAAAACAAGGGTTTGAAATTAGCTCAGACACCACTCCATAAGCCAAATATGTAATAGACAAGGCCTACTCCCTGCTCAGTGAACTGGACTCAACACCCCCTAGTCACCGCACAAGAATATATCTGACTAGTATGAATCTGAAAACCTATGTATTGATATCTCTCTGCAAGTGAATCAAGAGGGTGTAAAGCGGCATAAACACAGCAGGGAATAGCAGCCAAACCCCATTCTAAACATACATTACTTTAAAAAACCCACAAAGCAAAGACAGTGAAAGAGAGAGAAATTCTTACAAAATCCGTTCAGGGTCTCTGATGCAACCTGGATTGACCATATCTAGACCCACAGCTGGATGAGACATAAGGCTGGACACTCTTGGGGCTGAGAGGATTGGTGAGGTTGGGTGAGCAAACGCAGATACTTTAAAGTAACACTGCGGGGAACACACCCCATGGGTCTCAAATCTCCAGGTACAAGGGCAGCTTCCTACATCAAAACATGCATGGGAAACCCAGAAGATGGTATGCCATGAGATCGGGAAAGGTTTCTAAAATGCACCTCATTTCTCCTCTCCTTGTGCTCGGGTTCACCATTCCAGCTGCTTGACTAACCATCTGCCTACTTGGAGAATCAGCACCTTTAACCTCCTGATTGTACAGGTTGCAATTTGTCCTGAGGATGAACGGGAAGACGCGGAACCAACGAGAGACGAGCCCTAGTTGTTGGGACAGGCATAGGTCACTCCATTTTCCCATCAGGAAGAAGAATGAACCACAGGCTCAGCCTGCCCCCCAGAACCAAAATAGGGCCTGAAGCAATCCTGCGCTTTTGCGGCCAGCTCCCAAAAAAGCGAGGAGACAAATGGAGCTCAGGGGCACTGCAATTCACAAACGTGCAGAGTTATAAATGAGAACTCTCGTCCACAAATATATTGAGGGAAGGCAACGAAGAGGATTTGAAAGCAAGGCAGATTTGCAGGAAACAGATTTCAGGAGGTAGATTCGACTCGCCATTAAAGCACATGAAAAGCGGCAAAACGTTGACAATGATGCCCTTGGCCAAAAGGGGCGTATGCGTTTTTTCCTGAATACATTGAGGAAAAAACGCATACGCCCCTTTTGGCCAACCAAGCAAGCCGGAAGGGCAAATAAGCGCTACAAAGAAGTCTCGCTTGCCCTCGGTCAAAAGGGCCATGCTGAACAAAGTGTAAAAACCAGAAAAGCAGGACAGGCCATGGAGACATGGGAGCCTTGCTACGCTGATGGGCGGGATGTAAATTGCCAACAGGCACTCTGGAGATGAGTACGGTGTGTCCTGAAACAAGTAATAAACACAGCGTTGAGAGCATAGGGCACTTCCACTCATGGGCGTATAAATTGGGAAAACTAAAAATCAACAAGACACAGGCACCCCAAACTTTACGGCTGCTCTGTTTCCAAGAACCTCCGCTTCGGTACACCTTCAATATCCCAGGAAAGAGAAAAATGGATAAAGAAATGGTGGTACTTGGCACAATGCAATATCACTCAGCCATGAAATCAATGTCATAAGGCTAGTTAGCAGCATGATGAGTGGATTTAGGTACGATGATTCTAAGTGAAATAAGTCACACAGAAAAAGGCACTTATCCTAAGATATCGCTTATAGAGGGAATGTCAAAATCGCTACACTTGAACTGAATTACAAAACAGAACAGAGGCACACCTTTAGAAGACACACTATGGCTGCTTAACCGGAAAGGTGAGGTGGGGTGATGCATAAAACAAGGGTTTGAAATTAGCTCAGACACCGCTCCATAAGCCAAATATGTAATAGACAAGGCCTACTCCCTGCTCAGTGAACTGGACTCAACACCCCCTAGTCACCACACAAGAATATATCTGACTAGTATGAATCTGAAAACCTATGTATTGATATCTCTCTGCAAGTGAATCAAGAGGGTGTAAAGCGGCATAAACACAGCAGGGAATAGCAGCCAAACCCCATTCTAAACATACATTACTTTAAAAAACCCACAAAGCAAAGACAGTGAAAGAGAGAGAAATTCTTACAAAATCCGTTCAGGGTCTCTGATGCAACCTGGATTGACCATATCTAGACCCACAGCTGGATGAGACATAAGGCTGGACACTCTTGGGGCTGAGAGGATTGGTGAGGTTGGGTGAGCAAATGCAGATACTTTAAAGTAATACCGTGGGGTACCCACCCCATGGGTCTCAAATCTCCAGGTACAAGGGAATCTTCCTACATCAAAACATGCATGGGAAACCCAGAAGATGGTATGCCATGAGATCGGGAAAGGTTTCTAAAACGCACCTCATTTCTCCTCTCCTTGTGCTCGGGTTCGCCATTCCAGCTGCTTGACTAACCATCTCCCTACTTGGAGAATCAGCACCTTTAACCTCCTGTTTCGTCCAGGTTGCAATTTGTCCTGAGGATGAACGGGAAGACGGGGAACCAACGAAAGACTAGCCCTAGGTGTTGGGACAGGCACAGGTCACTCCATTTTCCCATCAGGAAGAAGAATGAACCACAGGCTCAGCCTGCCCCCCAGAACCAAAATAGGGCCTGAAGCAATCCTGCGCTTTTGCGGCCAGCTCCCAAAAAAGCGAGGAGACAAATGGAGCTCAGGGGCACTGCAATTCACAAACGTGCAGAGTTATCAATGAGAACTCTCGTCCACAAATATATTGAGGGAAGGCAACGAAGAGGATTTGAAAGCAAGGCAGATTTGCAGGAAACAGATTTCAGGAGGTAGATTCGACTCGCCTTTAAAGCACATGAAAAGCGGCAAAAGGTTGACAATGATGCCCTTGGCCAAAAAGGGCGTATGCGTTTTTTCCTGAATATATTCAGGAAAAAACGCATACGCCCTTTTTGGCCAACCAAGCAAGCCGGAAGTGCAAATCAACGCTACAAAGAAGTCTCGCTTGCCCTCGGTCAAAAGGGCCATGCTGAACAAAGTGTAAAAACCAGAAAAGCAGGACAGGCCATGGAGACATGGGAGCCTTACTACGCTGATGGGCGGGATGTAAATTGCCAACAGGCACTCTGGAGAAGAGTACGGTGTGTCCTGAAACAAGTAATAAACACAGCGTAGAGAGCATAGGGCACTTCCACTCATGGGCGTATAAATTGGGAAAACTAAAAATCAACAAGACACAGGCACCCTAAAGTTTACGGCTGCTCTGTTTCCAAGAACCTCCGCTTCGGTACACCTTCAATATCCCAGGAAAGAGAAAAATGGATAAAGAAATGGTGGTACTTGGCACAATGGAATATCACTCAGCCATGAAATCAATGTCATAAGGCTAGTTAGCAGCATGATGAGTGGATTTAGGTACGATGATTCTAAGTGAAATAAGTCACACAGAAAAAGACACTTATCCTAAGATATCGCTTATAGAGGGAATGTCAAAATCGCTACACTTGAACTGAATTACAAAACAGAACAGAGGCACACCTTTAGAAGACACACTATGGCTGCTTAACGGGAAAGGTGAGGTGGGTTGATGCATAAAACAAGGGTTTCAAATTAGCTCAGAGACCGCTCCATAAGCCAAATATGTAATAGACAAGGCCTACTCCCTGCTCAGTGAACTGGACTCAACACACCCTAGTCACCACACAAGAATATATCTGACTAGTAAGAATCTGAAAACCTATGTATCGATATCTCTCTGCAAGTGAATCAAGAGGTTGTAAAGCGGCATCAACACAGCAGGGAAAAGCAGCCAAGCCCGATTCTAAACATACATTACTTTAAAAAACCCACAAAACAAAGACAGTGAAAGAGAGAGAAATTCTTACAAAATCCGTTCAGGGTCTATGATGCAACCTGGATTGACCATGTCTACACCCACAGCTGAATGAGACATAAGGCGGGACACTCTTGGGGCTGAGAGGATTGGTGAGGTTGGGTGAGCAAACGCAGATACTTTAAGGTAACACTGCGGGGAACACACCCCATGGGTCTCAAATCTCCAGGTACAAGGGCATCTTCCTACATCAAAACATGCATGGGAAACCCAGAAGATGGTATGCCATGAGATCGGGAAAGGTTTCTAAAATGCACCTCATTTCTCCTCTCCTTGTGCTCGGGTTCACCATTCCAGCTGCTTGACTAACCATCTCCCTACTTGGAGAATCAGCACCTTTAACCTCCTGATTGTACAGGTTGCAATTTGTCCTGAGGATGAACGTGAAGACGGGGAACCAACGAGAGACGAGCCCTAGGTGTTGGGACAGGCATAGGTCACTCCATTTTCCCATCAGGAAGAAGAATGAACCACAGGCTCAGCCTGCCCCCAGAACCAAAATAGGGCCTGAAGCAATCCTGCGCTTTTGCGGCCAGCTCCCAAAAAAGCGAGGAGACAAATGGAGCTCAGGGGCACTGCAATTCACAAACGTGCAGAGTTATAAATGAGAACTCTCGTCCACAAATATATTGAGGGAAGGCAACGAAGAGGATTTGAAAGCAAGGCAGATTTGCAGGAAACAGATTTCAGGAGGTAGATTCGACTCGCCTTTAAAGCACATGAAAAGCGGCAAAACGTTGACAATGATGCCCTTGGCCAAAAAGGGCGTATGCGTTTTTTCCTGAATATATTCAGGAAAAAACGCATACGCCCTTTTTGGCCAACCAAGCAAGCCGGGAGGGCAAATCAGCGCTACAAAGACGTCTCGCTTGCCCTCGGTCAAAAGGGCCATGCTGAACAAAGTGTAAAAACCAGAAAAGTAGGACAGGCCATGGAGACATGGGAGCCTTGCTACGCTGATGGGCGGGATGTAAATTGCCAACAGGCACTCTGGAGATGAGTACGGTGTGTCCTGAAACAAGTAATAAACACAGCGTTGAGAGCATAGGGCACTTCCACTCATGGGCGTATAAATTGGGAAAACTAAAAATCAACAAGACACAGGCACCCCAAACTTTACGGCTGCTCTGTTTCCAAGAACCTCCGCTTCGGTACACCTTCAATATCCCAGGAAAGAGAAAAATGGATAAAGAAATGGTGGTACTTGGCACAATGCAATATCACTCAGCCATGAAATCAATGTCATAAGGCTAGTTAGCAGCATGATGAGTGGATTTAGGTACGATGATTCTAAGTGAAATAAGTCACACAGAAAAAGGCACTTATCCTAAGATATCGCTTATAGAGGGAATGTCAAAATCGCTACACTTGAACTGAATTACAAAACAGAACAGAGGCACACCTTTAGAAGACACACTATGGCTGCTTAACCGGAAAGGTGAGGTGGGGTGATGCATAAAACAAGGGTTTGAAATTAGCTCAGACACCACTCCATAAGCCAAATATGTAATAGACAAGGCCTACTCCCTGCTCAGTGAACTGGACTCAACACCCCCTAGTCACCGCACAAGAATATATCTGACTAGTATGAATCTGAAAACCTATGTATTGATATCTCTCTGCAAGTGAATCAAGAGGGTGTAAAGCGGCATAAACACAGCAGGGAATAGCAGCCAAACCCCATTCTAAACATACATTACTTTAAAAAACCCACAAAGCAAAGACAGTGAAAGAGAGAGAAATTCTTACAAAATCCGTTCAGGGTCTCTGATGCAACCTGGATTGACCATATCTAGACCCACAGCTGGATGAGACATAAGGCGGGACACTCTTGGGGCTGAGAGGATTGGTGAGGTTGGGTGAGCAAACGCAGATACTTTAAAGTAACACTGCGGGGAACACACCCCATGGGTCTCAAATCTCCAGGTACAAGGGCAGCTTCCTACATCAAAACATGCATGGGAAACCCAGAAGATGGTATGCCATGAGATCGGGAAAGGTTTCTAAAATGCACCTCATTTCTCCTCTCCTTGTGCTCGGGTTCACCATTCCAGCTGCTTGACTAACCATCTGCCTACTTGGAGAATCAGCACCTTTAACCTCCTGATTGTACAGGTTGCAATTTGTCCTGAGGATGAACGGGAAGACGCGGAACCAACGAGAGACGAGCCCTAGTTGTTGGGACAGGCATAGGTCACTCCATTTTCCCATCAGGAAGAAGAATGAACCACAGGCTCAGCCTGCCCCCCAGAACCAAAATAGGGCCTGAAGCAATCCTGCGCTTTTGCGGCCAGCTCCCAAAAAAGCGAGGAGACAAATGGAGCTCAGGGGCACTGCCATTCACAAACGTGCAGAGTTATAAATGAGAACTCTCGTCCACAAATATATTGAGGGAAGGCAACGAAGAGGATTTGAAAGCAAGGCAGATTTGCAGGAAACAGATTTCAGGAGGTAGATTCGACTCGCCTTTAAAGCACATGAAAAGCGGCAAAACGTTGACAATGATGCCCTTGGCCAAAAAAGGCGTATGCGTTTTTTCCTGAATATATTCAGGAAAAAACGCATACGCCCTTTTTGGCCAACCAAGCAAGCCGGAAGGGCAAATCAGCGCTACAAAGAAGTCTCGCTTGCCCTCGGTCAAAAGGGCCATGCTGAACAAAGTGTAAAAACCAGAAAAGCAGGACAGGCCATGGAAACATGGGAGCCTTGCTACGCTGATGGGCGGGATATAAATTGCCAACAGGCACTCTGGAGAAGAGTACGGTGTGTCCTGAAACAAGTAATAAACACAGCGTTGAGAGCATAGGGCACTTCCACTCATGGGCGTATAAATTGGGAAAACTAAAAATCAACAAGACACAGGCACCCCAAACTTTACGGCTGCTCTGTTTCCAAGAACCTCCGCTTCGGTACACCTTCAATATCCCAGGAAAGAGAAAAATGGATAAAGAAATGGTGGTACTTGGCACAATGCAATATCACTCAGCCATGAAATCAATGTCATAAGGCTAGTTAGCAGCATGATGAGTGGATTTAGGTACGATGATTCTAAGTGAAATAAGTCACACAGAAAAAGGCACTTATCCTAAGATATCGCTTATAGAGGGAATGTCAAAATCGGTACACTTGAACTGAATTACAAAACAGAACAGAGGCACACCTTTAGAAGACACACTATGGCTGCTTAACCGGAAAGGTGAGGTGGGGTGATGCATAAAACAAGGGTTTGAAATTAGCTCAGACACCACTCCATAAGCCAAATATGTAATAGACAAGGCCTACTCCCTGCTCAGTGAACTGGACTCAACACCCCCTAGTCACCGCACAAGAATATATCTGACTAGTATGAATCTGAAAACCTATGTATTGATATCTCTCTGCAAGTGAATCAAGAGGGTGTAAAGCGGCATAAACACAGCAGGGAATAGCAGCCAAACCCCATTCTAAACATACATTACTTTAAAAAACCCACAAAGCAAAGACAGTGAAAGAGAGAGAAATTCTTACAAAATCCGTTCAGGGTCTCTGATGCAACCTGGATTGACCATATCTAGACCCACAGCTGGATGAGACATAAGGCTGGACACTCTTGGGGCTGAGAGGATTGGTGAGGTTGGGTGAGCAAACGCAGATACTTTAAAGTAACACTGCGGGGAACACACCCCATGGGTCTCAAATCTCCAGGTACAAGGGCAGCTTCCTACATCAAAACATGCATGGGAAACCCAGAAGATGGTATGCCATGAGATCGGGAAAGGTTTCTAAAATGCATCTCATTTCTCCTCTCCTTGTGCTCGGGTTCACCATTCCAGCTGCTTGACTAACCATCTGCCTACTTGGAGAATCAGCACCTTTAACCTCCTGATTGTACAGGTTGCAATTTGTCCTGAGGATGAACGGGAAGACGCGGAACCAACGAGAGACGAGCCCTAGTTGTTGGGACAGGCATAGGTCACTCCATTTTCCCATCAGGAAGAAGAATGAACCACAGGCTCAGCCTGCCCCCCAGAACCAAAATAGGGCCTGAAGCAATCCTGCGCTTTTGCGGCCAGCTCCCAAAAAAGCGAGGAGACAAATGGAGCTCAGGGGCACTGCAATTCACAAACGTGCAGAGTTATAAATGAGAACTCTCGTCCACAAATATATTGAGGGAAGGCAACGAAGAGGATTTGAAAGCAAGGCAGATTTGCAGGAAACAGATTTCAGGAGGTAGATTCGACTCGCCATTAAAGCACATGAAAAGCGGCAAAACGTTGACAATGATGCCCTTGGCCAAAAGGGGCGTATGCGTTTTTTCCTGAATACATTGAGGAAAAAACGCATACGCCCCTTTTGGCCAACCAAGCAAGCCGGAAGGGCAAATCAGCGCTACAAAGAAGTCTCGCTTGCCCTCCGTCAAAAGGGCCATGCTGAACAAAGTGTAAAAACCAGAAAAGCAGGACAGGCCATGGAGACATGGGAGCCTTGCTACGCTGATGGGCGGGATGTAAATTGCCAACAGGCACTCTGGAGATGAGTACGGTGTGTCCTGAAACAAGTAATAAACACAGCGTTGAGAGCATAGGGCACTTCCACTCATGGGCGTATAAATTGGGAAAACTAAAAATCAACAAGACACAGGCACCCCAAACTTTACGGCTGCTCTGTTTCCAAGAACCTCCGCTTCGGTACACCTTCAATATCCCAGGAAAGAGAAAAATGGATAAAGAAATGGTGGTACTTGGCACAATGCAATATCACTCAGCCATGAAATCAATGTCATAAGGCTAGTTAGCAGCATGATGAGTGGATTTAGGTACGATGATTCTAAGTGAAATAAGTCACACAGAAAAAGGCACTTATCCTAAGATATCGCTTATAGAGGGAATGTCAAAATCGCTACACTTGAACTGAATTACAAAACAGAACAGAGGCACACCTTTAGAAGACACACTATGGCTGCTTAACCGGAAAGGTGAGGTGGGGTGATGCATAAAACAAGGGTTTGAAATTAGCTCAGACACCGCTCCATAAGCCAAATATGTAATAGACAAGGCCTACTCCCTGCTCAGTGAACTGGACTCAACACCCCCTAGTCACCACACAAGAATATATCTGACTAGTATGAATCTGAAAACCTATGTATTGATATCTCTCTGCAAGTGAATCAAGAGGGTGTAAACCGGCATAAACACAGCAGGGAATAGCAGCCAAACCCCATTCTAAACATACATTACTTTAAAAAACCCACAAAGCAAAGACAGTGAAAGAGAGAGAAATTCTTACAAAATCCGTTCAGGGTCTCTGATGCAACCTGGATTGACCATATCTAGACCCACAGCTGGATGAGACATAAGGCTGGACACTCTTGGGGCTGAGAGGATTGGTGAGGTTGGGTGAGCAAATGCAGATACTTTAAAGTAATACCGCGGGGTACCCACCCCATGGGTCTCAAATCTCCAGGTACAAGGGAATCTTCCTACATCAAAACATGCATGGGAAACCCAGAAGATGGTATGCCATGAGATCGGGAAAGGTTTCTAAAACGCACCTCATTTCTCCTCTCCTTGTGCTCGGGTTCGCCATTCCAGCTGCTTGACTAACCATCTCCCTACTTGGAGAATCAGCACCTTTAACCTCCTGTTTCGTCCAGGTTGCAATTTGTCCTGAGGATGAACGGGAAGACGGGGAACCAACGAAAGACTAGCCCTAGGTGTTGGGACAGGCACAGGTCACTCCATTTTCCCATCAGGAAGAAGAATGAACCACAGGCTCAGCCTGCCCCCCAGAACCAAAATAGGGCCTGAAGCAATCCTGCGCTTTTGCGGCCAGCTCCCAAAAAAGCGAAGAGACAAATGGAGCTCAGGGGCACTGCAATTCACAAACGTGCAGAGTTATAAATGAGAACTCTCGTCCACAAATATATTGAGGGAAGGCAACGAAGAGGATTTGAAAGCAAGGCAGATTTGCAGGAAACAGATTTCAGGAGGTAGATTCGACTCGCCTTTAAAGCACATGAAAAGCGGCAAAAGGTTGACAATGATGCCCTTGGCCAAAAAGGGCGTATGCGTTTTTTCCTGAATATATTCAGGAAAAAACGCATACGCCCTTTTTGGCCAACCAAGCAAGCCGGAAGTGCAAATCAACGCTACAAAGAAGTCTCGCTTGCCCTCGGTCAAAAGGGCCATGCTGAACAAAGTGTAAAAACCAGAAAAGCAGGACAGGCCATGGAGACATGGGAGCCTTACTACGCTGATGGGCGGGATGTAAATTGCCAACAGGCACTCTGGAGAAGAGTACGGTGTGTCCTGAAACAAGTAATAAACACAGCGTAGAGAGCATAGGGCACTTCCACTCATGGGCGTATAAATTGGGAAAACTAAAAATCAACAAGACACAGGCACCCTAAAGTTTACGGCTGCTCTGTTTCCAAGAACCTCCGCTTCGGTACACCTTCAATATCCCAGGAAAGAGAAAAATGGATAAAGAAATGGTGGTACTTGGCACAATGGAATATCACTCAGCCATGAAATCAATGTCATAAGGCTAGTTAGCAGCATGATGAGTGGATTTAGGTACGATGATTCTAAGTGAAATAAGTCACACAGAAAAAGACACTTATCCTAAGATATCGCTTATAGAGGGAATGTCAAAATCGCTACACTTGAACTGAATTACAAAACAGAACAGAGGCACACCTTTAGAAGACACACTATGGCTGCTTAACGGGAAAGGTGAGGTGGGGTGATGCATAAAACAAGGGTTTCAAATTAGCTCAGAGACCGCTCCATAAGCCAAATATGTAATAGACAAGGCCTACTCCCTGCTCAGTGAACTGGACTCAACACACCCTAGTCACCACACAAGAATATATCTGACTAGTAAGAATCTGAAAACCTATGTATCGATATCTCTCTGCAAGTGAATCAAGAGGTTGTAAAGCGGCATCAACACAGCAGGGAAAAGCAGCCAAGCCCGATTCTAAACATACATTACTTTATAAAACCCACAAAACAAAGACAGTGAAAGAGAGAGAAATTCTTACAAAATCCGTTCAGGGTCTATGATGCAACCTGGATTGACCATATCTACACCCACAGCTGAATGAGACATAAGGCGGGACACTCTTGGGGCTGAGAGGATTGGTGAGGTTGGGTGAGCAAACGCAGATACTTTAAGGTAACACTGCGGGGAACACACCCCATGGGTCTCAAATCTCCAGGTACAAGGGCATCTTCCTACATCAAAACATGCATGGGAAACCCAGAAGATGGTATGCCATGAGATCGGGAAAGGTTTCTAAAATGCACCTCATTTCTCCTCTCCTTGTGCTCGGGTTCACCATTCCAGCTGCTTGACTAACCATCTCCCTACTTGGAGAATCAGCACCTTTAACCTCCTGATTGTACAGGTTGCAATTTGTCCTGAGGATGAACGTGAAGACGGGGAACCAACGAGAGACGAGCCCTAGGTGTTGGGACAGGCATAGGTCACTCCATTTTCCCATCAGGAAGAAGAATGAACCACAGGCTCAGCCTGCCCCCAGAACCAAAATAGGGCCTGAAGCAATCCTGCGCTTTTGCGGCCAGCTCCCAAAAAAGCGAGGAGACAAATGGAGCTCAGGGGCACTGCAATTCACAAACGTGCAGAGTTATCAATGAGAACTCTCGTCCACAAATATATTGAGGGAAGGCAACGAAGAGGATTTGAAAGCAAGGCAGATTTGCAGGAAACAGATTTCAGGAGGTAGATTCGACTCGCCTTTAAAGCACATGAAAAGCGGCAAAACGTTGACAATGATGCCCTTGGCCAAAAGGGGCGTATGCGTTTTTTCCTGAATACATTCAGGAAAAAACGCATACGCCCCTTTTGGCCAACCAAGCAAGCCGGAAGGGCAAATCAGCGCTACAAAGACGTCTCGCTTGCCCTCGGTCAAAAGGGCCATGCTGAACAAAGTGTAAAAACCAGAAAAGCAGGACAGGCCATGGAGACATGGGAGCCTTGCTACGCTGATGGGCGGGATGTAAATTGCCAACAGGCACTCTGGAGATGAGTACGGTGTGTCCTGAAACAAGTAATAAAAACAGCGTTGAGAGCATAGGGCACTTCCACTCATGGGCGTATAAATTGGGAAAACTAAAAATCAACAAGACACAGGCACCCTAAAGTTTACGGCTGCTCTGTTTCCAAGAACCTCCGCTTCGGTACACCTTCAATATCGCAGGAAAGAGAAAAATGGATAAAGAAATGGTGGTACTTGGCACAATGGAATATCACTCAGCCATGAAATCAATGTCATAAGGCTAGTTAGCAGCATGATGAGTGGATTTAGGTACGATGATTCTAAGTGAAATAAGTCACACAGAAAAAGGCACTTATCCTAAGATATCGCTTATAGAGGGAATGTCAAATTCGCTACACTTGAACTGAATTACAAAACAGAACAGAGGCACACCTTTAGAAGACACACTATGGCTGCTTAACGGGAAAGGTGAGGTGGGGTGATGCATAAAACAAGGGTTTGAAATTAGCTCAGACACCGCTCCATAAGCCAAATATGTAATAGACAAGGCCTACTCCCTGCTCAGTGAACTGACTCAACACCCCCTAGTCACCGCACAAGAATATATCTGACTAGTATGAATCTGAAAACCTATGTATTGATATCTCTCTGCAAGTGAATCAAGAGGGTGTAAAGCGGCATAAACACAGCAGGGAATAGCAGCCAAAACCCATTCTAAACATACATTACTTTAAAAAACCCACAAAGCAAAGACAGTGAAAGAGAGAGAAATTCTTACAAAATCCGTTCATGGTCTCTGATGCAACCTGGATTGACCATATCTAGACCCACAGCTGGATGAGACATAAGGCTGGACACTCTTGGGGCTGAGAGGATTGGTGAGGTTGGGTGAGCAAATGCAGATACTTTAAAGTAATACCGCGGGGTACCCACCCCATGGGTCTCAAATCTCCAGGTACAAGGGAATCTTCCTACATCAAAACATGCATGGGAAACCCAGAAGATGGTATGCCATGAGATCGGGAAAGGTTTCTAAAACGCACCTCATTTCTCCTCTCCTTGTGCTCGGGTTCGCCATTCCAGCTGCTTGACTAACCATCTCCCTACTTGGAGAATCAGCTCCTTTAACCTCCTGTTTCGTCCAGGTTGCAATTTGTCCAGAGGATGAACGGGAAGATGGGGAACCAACGAAAGACTAGCCCTAGGTGTTGGGACAGGCACAGGTCACTCCATTTTCCCATCAGGAAGAAGAATGAACCACAGGCTCAGCCTGCACCCCAGAACCAAAATAGGGCCTGAAGCAATCCTGCGCTTTTGCGGCCAGCTCCCAAAAAAGCGAGGAGACAAATGGAGCTCAGGGGCACTGCAATTCACAAACGTGCAGAGTTATAAATGAGAACTCTCGTCCACAAATATATTGAGGGAAGGCAACGAAGAGGATTTGAAAGCAAGGCAGATTTGCAGGAAACAGATTTCAGGAGGTAGATTCGACTCGCCTTGAAAGCACATGAAAAGCGGCAAAACGTTGACAATGATGCCCTTGGCCAAAAAGGGCGTATGCGTTTTTTCCTGAATATATTCAGGAAAAAACGCATACGCCCTTTTTGGCCAACCAAGCAAGCCGGAAGTGCAAATCAACGCTACAAAGAAGTCTCGCTTGCCCTCGGTCAAAAGGGCCATGCTGAACAAAGTGTAAAAACCAGAAAAGCAGGACAGGCCATGGAGACATGGGAGCCTTACTACGCTGATGGGCGGGATGTAAATTGCCAACAGGCACTCTGGAGAAGAGTACGGTGTGTCCTGAAACAAGTAATAAACACAGCGTAGAGAGCATAGAGCACTTCCACTCATGGGTGTATAAATTGGGAAAACTAAAAATCAACAAGACACAGGCACCCTAAAGTTTACGGCTGCTCTGTTTCCAAGAACCTCCGCTTCGGTACACCTTCAATATCCCAGGAAAGAGAAAAATGGATAAAGAAATGGTGGTACTTGGCAAAATGGAATATCACTCAGCCATGAAATCAATGTCATAAGGCTAGTTAGCAGCATGATGAGTGGATTTAGGTACGATGATTCTAAGTGAAATAAGTCACACAGAAAAAGAAACTTATCCTAAGATATCGCTTAGAGAGGGAATGTCAAAATCGCTACACTTGAACTGAATTACAAAACAGAACAGAGTCACACCTTTAGAAGACACACTATGGCTGCTTAACGGGAAAGGTGAGGTGGGGTGATGCATAAAACAAGGGTTTCAAATTAGCTCAGAGACCGCTCCATAAGCCAAATATGTAATAGACAAGGCCTACTCCCTGCTCAGTGAACTGGACTCAACACACCCTAGTCACCACACAAGAATATATCTGACTAGTAAGAATCTGAAAACCTATGTATCGATATCTCTCTGCAAGTGAATCAAGAGGGTGTAAAGCGGCATCAACACAGCAGGGAAAAGCAGCCAAGCCCGATTCTAAACATACATTACTTTAAAAAACCCACAAAACAAAGACAGTGAAAGAGAGAGAAATTCTTACAAAATCCGTTCAGAGTCTATGATGCAACCTGGATTGACCATATCTAGACCCACAGCTGGATGAGACAGAAGGCTGGACACTCTTGGGGCTGAGAGGATTGGTGAGGTTGGGTGAGCAAACGCAGATACTTTAAAGTAACACTGCGGGGAACACACCCCATGGGTCTCAAATCTCCAGGTACAAGGGCATCTTCCTACATCAAAACATGCATGGGAAACCCAGAAGATGGTATGCCATGAGATCGGGAAAGGTTTCTAAAATGCACCTCATTTCTCCTCTCCTTGTGCTCGGGTTCACCATTCCAGCTGCTTGACTAACCATCTCCCTACTTGGAGAATCAGCACCTTTAACCTCCTGATTGTACAGGTTGCAATTTGTCCTGAGGATGAACGTGAAGACGGGGAACCAACGAGAGACGAGCCCTAGGTGTTGGGACAGGCATAGGTCACTCCATTTTCCCATCAGGAAGAAGAATGAACAACAGGCTCATCCTGCCCCCAGAACCAAAATAGGGCCTGAAGCAATCCTGCGCTTTTGCGGCCAGCTCCCAAAAAAGCGAGGAGACAAATGGAGCTCTGGGGCACTGCAATTCACAAACATGCAGAGTTATAAATGAGAACTCTCGTCAACAAATATATTGAAGGAAGGCAACGAAGAGGATTTGAAAGCAAGGCAGATTTGCAGGAAACAGATTTCAGGAGGTAGATTCGACTCGCCTTTAAAGCACATGAAAAGCGGCAAAAGGTTGACAATGATGCCCTTGGCCAAAAAGGGCGTATGCGTTTTTTCCTGAATATATTCAGGAAAAAACGCATACGCCCTTTTTGGCCAACCAAGCAAGACGGAAGGGCAAATCAGCGCTACAAAGAAGTCTCGCTTGCCCTCGGTCAAAAGGGCCATGCTGAACAAAGTGTAAAAACCAGAAAAGCAGGACAGGCCATGGAGACATGGGAGCCTTGCTACGCTGATGGGCGGGATGTAAATTGCCAACAGGCACTCTGGAGATGAGTACGGTGTGTCCTGAAACAAGTAATAAACACAGCGTTGAGAGCATAGGGCACTTCCACTCATGGGCGTATAAATTGGGAAAACTAAAAATCAACAAGACACAGGCACCCCAAACTTTACGGCTGCTCTGTTTCCAAGAACCTCCGCTTCGGTACACCTTCAATATCCCAGGAAAGAGAAAAATGGATAAAGAAATGGTGGTACTTGGCACAATGCAATATCACTCAGCCATGAAATCAATGTCATAAGGCTAGTTAGCAGCATGATGAGTGGATTTAGGTACGATGATTCTAAGTGAAATAAGTCACACAGAAAAAGAAACTTATCCTAAGATATCGCTTATAGAGGGAATGTCAAAATCGCTAAACTTGAACTGAATTACAAAACAGAAAAGAGGCACACCTTTAGAAGACACACTATGGCTGCTTAACGGGAAAGGTGAGGTGGGGTGATGCATAAAACAAGGGTTTCAAATTAGCTCAGAGACCGCTCCATAAGCCAATTATTTAATAGACAAGGCCTACTCCCTGCTCAGTGAACTGGACTCAACACACCCTAGTCACCACACAAGAATATATCTGACTAGTAAGAATCTGAAAACCTATGTATCGATATCTCTCTGCAAGTGAATCAAGAGGGTGTAAAGTGGCATCAACACAGCAGGGAAAAGCAGCCAAGCCCGATTCTAAACATAAATTACTTTAAAAAACCCACAAAACAAAGACAGTGAAAGAGAGAGAAATTCTTACAAAATCCGTTCAGGGTCTATGATGCAACCTGGATTGACCATATCTAGACCCACAGCTGGATGAGACATAAGGCTGGACACTCTTGGGGCTGAGAGGATTGGTGAGGTTGGGTGAGAAAACGCAGATACTTTAAAGTAACACTGCGGGGAACACACCCCATGGGTCTCAAATCTCCAGGTACAAGGGCATCTTCCTACATCAAAACATGCATGGGAAACCCAGAAGATGGTATGCCATGAGATCGGGAAAGGTTTCTAAAACGCACCTCATTTCTCCTCTCCTTGTGCTCGGGTTCGCCATTCCAGCTGCTTGACTAACCATCTCCCTACTTGGAGAATCAGCACCTTTAACCTCCTGTTTCGTCCAGGTTGCAATTTGTCCTGAGGATGAACGGGAAGACGGGGAACCAACGAAAGACTAGCCCTAGGTGTTGGGACAGGCACAGGTCACTCCATTTTCCCATCAGGAAGAAGAATGAACCACAGGCTCAGCCTGCCCCCCAGAACCAAAATAGGGCCTGAAGCAATCCTGCGCTTTTGCGGCCAGCTCCCAAAAAAGCGAGGAGACAAATGGAGCTCAGGGGCACTGCAATTCACAAACGTGCAGAGTTATCAATGAGAACTCTCGTCCACAAATATATTGAGGGAAGGCAACGAAGAGGATTTGAAAGCAAGGCAGATTTGCAGGAAACAGATTTCAGGAGGTAGATTCGACTCGCCTTTAAAGCACATGAAAAGCGGCAAAAGGTTGACAATGATGCCCTTGGCCAAAAAGGGCGTATGCGTTTTTTCCTGAATATATTCAGGAAAAAACGCATACGCCCTTTTTGGCCAACCAAGCAAGCCGGAAGTGCAAATCAACGCTACAAAGAAGTCTCGCTTGCCCTCGGTCAAAAGGGCCATGCTGAACAAAGTGTAAAAACCAGAAAAGCAGGACAGGCCATGGAGACATGGGAGCCTTACTACGCTGATGGGCGGGATGTAAATTGCCAACAGGCACTCTGGAGAAGAGTACGGTGTGTCCTGAAACAAGTAATAAACACAGCGTAGAGAGCATAGGGCACTTCCACTCATGGGCGTATAAATTGGGAAAACTAAAAATCAACAAGACACAGGCACCCTAAAGTTTACGGCTGCTCTGTTTCCAAGAACCTCCGCTTCGGTACACCTTCAATATCCCAGGAAAGAGAAAAATGGATAAAGAAATGGTGGTACTTGGCACAATGGAATATCACTCAGCCATGAAATCAATGTCATAAGGCTAGTTAGCAGCATGATGAGTGGATTTAGGTACGATGATTCTAAGTGAAATAAGTCACACAGAAAAAGACACTTATCCTAAGATATCGCTTATAGAGGGAATGTCAAAATCGCTACACTTGAACTGAATTACAAAACAGAACAGAGGCACACCTTTAGAAGACACACTATGGCTGCTTAACGGGAAAGGTGAGGTGGGGTGATGCATAAAACAAGGGTTTCAAATTAGCTCAGAGACCGCTCCATAAGCCAAATATGTAATAGACAAGGCCTACTCCCTGCTCAGTGAACTGGACTCAACACACCCTAGTCACCACACAAGAATATATCTGACTAGTAAGAATCTGAAAACCTATGTATCGATATCTCTCTGCAAGTGAATCAAGAGGTTGTAAAGCGGCATCAACACAGCAGGGAAAAGCAGCCAAGCCCGATTCTAAACATACATTACTTTAAAAAACCCACAAAACAAAGACAGTGAAAGAGAGAGAAATTCTTACAAAATCCGTTCAGGGTCTATGATGCAACCTGGATTGACCATGTCTACACCCACAGCTGAATGAGACATAAGGCGGGACACTCTTGGGGCTGAGAGGATTGGTGAGGTTGGGTGAGCAAACGCAGATACTTTAAGGTAACACTGCGGGGAACACACCCCATGGGTCTCAAATCTCCAGGTACAAGGGCATCTTCCTACATCAAAACATGCATGGGAAACCCAGAAGATGGTATGCCATGAGATCGGGAAAGGTTTCTAAAATGCACCTCATTTCTCCTCTCCTTGTGCTCGGGTTCACCATTCCAGCTGCTTGACTAACCATCTCCCTACTTGGAGAATCAGCACCTTTAACCTCCTGATTGTACAGGTTGCAATTTGTCCTGAGGATGAACGTGAAGACGGGGAACCAACGAGAGACGAGCCCTAGGTGTTGGGACAGGCATAGGTCACTCCATTTTCCCATCAGGAAGAAGAATGAACCACAGGCTCAGCCTGCCCCCAGAACCAAAATAGGGCCTGAAGCAATCCTGCGCTTTTGCGGCCAGCTCCCAAAAAAGCGAGGAGACAAATGGAGCTCAGGGGCACTGCAATTCACAAACGTGCAGAGTTATAAATGAGAACTCTCGTCCACAAATATATTGAGGGAAGGCAACGAAGAGGATTTGAAAGCAAGGCAGATTTGCAGGAAACAGATTTCAGGAGGTAGATTCGACTCGCCTTTAAAGCACATGAAAAGCGGCAAAACGTTGACAATGATGCCCTTGGCCAAAAAGGGCGTATGCGTTTTTTCCTGAATATATTCAGGAAAAAACGCATACGCCCTTTTTGGCCAACCAAGCAAGCCGGGAGGGCAAATCAGCGCTACAAAGACGTCTCGCTTGCCCTCGGTCAAAAGGGCCATGCTGAACAAAGTGTAAAAACCAGAAAAGCAGGACAGGCCATGGAGACATGGGAGCCTTGCTACGCTGATGGGCGGGATGTAAATTGCCAACAGGCACTCTGGAGATGAGTACGGTGTGTCCTGAAACAAGTAATAAACACAGCGTTGAGAGCATAGGGCACTTCCACTCATGGGCGTATAAATTGGGAAAACTAAAAATCAACAAGACACAGGCACCCCAAACTTTACGGCTGCTCTGTTTCCAAGAACCTCCGCTTCGGTACACCTTCAATATCCCAGGAAAGAGAAAAATGGATAAAGAAATGGTGGTACTTGGCACAATGCAATATCACTCAGCCATGAAATCAATGTCATAAGGCTAGTTAGCAGCATGATGAGTGGATTTAGGTACGATGATTCTAAGTGAAATAAGTCACACAGAAAAAGGCACTTATCCTAAGATATCGCTTATAGAGGGAATGTCAAAATCGCTACACTTGAACTGAATTACAAAACAGAACAGAGGCACACCTTTAGAAGACACACTATGGCTGCTTAACCGGAAAGGTGAGGTGGGGTGATGCATAAAACAAGGGTTTGAAATTAGCTCAGACACCACTCCATAAGCCAAATATGTAATAGACAAGGCCTACTCCCTGCTCAGTGAACTGGACTCAACACCCCCTAGTCACCGCACAAGAATATATCTGACTAGTATGAATCTGAAAACCTATGTATTGATATCTCTCTGCAAGTGAATCAAGAGGGTGTAAAGCGGCATAAACACAGCAGGGAATAGCAGCCAAACCCCATTCTAAACATACATTACTTTAAAAAACCCACAAAGCAAAGACAGTGAAAGAGAGAGAAATTCTTACAAAATCCGTTCAGGGTTTCTGATGCAACCTGAATTGACCATATCTAGACCCACAGCTGGATGAGACATAAGGCGGGACACTCTTGGGGCTGAGAGGATTGGTGAGGTTGGGTGAGCAAACGCAGATACTTTAAAGTAACACTGCGGGGAACACACCCCATGGGTCTCAAATCTCCAGGTACAAGGGCAGCTTCCTACATCAAAACATGCATGGGAAACCCAGAAGATGGTATGCCATGAGATCGGGAAAGGTTTCTAAAATGCACCTCATTTCTCCTCTCCTTGTGCTCGGGTTCACCATTCCAGCTGCTTGACTAACCATCTGCCTACTTGGAGAATCAGCACCTTTAACCTCCTGATTGTACAGGTTGCAATTTGTCCTGAGGATGAACGGGAAGACGCGGAACCAACGAGAGACGAGCCCTAGTTGTTGGGACAGGCATAGGTCACTCCATTTTCCCATCAGGAAGAAGAATGAACCACAGGCTCAGCCTGCCCCCCAGAACCAAAATAGGGCCTGAAGCAATCCTGCGCTTTTGCGGCCAGCTCCCAAAAAAGCGAGGAGACAAATGGAGCTCAGGGGCACTGCCATTCACAAACGTGCAGAGTTATAAATGAGAACTCTCGTCCACAAATATATTGAGGGAAGGCAACGAAGAGGATTTGAAAGCAAGGCAGATTTGCAGGAAACAGATTTCAGGAGGTAGATTCGACTCGCCTTTAAAGCACATGAAAAGCGGCAAAACGTTGACAATGATGCCCTTGGCCAAAAAGGGCGTATGCGTTTTTTCCTGAATATATTCAGGAAAAAACGCATACGCCCTTTTTGGCCAACCAAGCAAGCCGGAAGGGCAAATCAGCGCTACAAAGAAGTCTCGCTTGCCCTCGGTCAAAAGGGCCATGCTGAACAAAGTGTAAAAACCAGAAAAGCAGGACAGGCCATGGAGACATGGGAGCCTTGCTACACTGATGGGCGGGATATAAATTGCCAACAGGCACTCTGGAGAAGAGTACGGTGTGTCCTGAAACAAGTAATAAACACAGCGTTGAGAGCATAGGGCACTTCCACTCATGGGCGTATAAATTGGGAAAACTAAAAATCAACAAGACACAGGCACCCCAAACTTAACGGCTGCTCTGTTTCCAAGAACCTCCGCTTCGGTACACCTTCAATATCCCAGGAAAGAGAAAAATGGATAAAGAAATGGTGGTACTTGGCACAATGCAATATCACTCAGCCATGAAATCAATGTCATAAGGCTAGTTAGCAGCATGATGAGTGGATTTAGGTACGATGATTCTAAGTGAAATAAGTCACACAGAAAAAGGCACTTATCCTAAGATATCGCTTATAGAGGGAATGTCAAAATCGCTACACTTGAACTGAATTACAAAACAGAACAGAGGCACACCTTTAGAAGACACACTATGGCTGCTTAACCGGAAAGGTGAGGTGGGGTGATGCATAAAACAAGGGTTTGAAATTAGCTCAGACACCACTCCATAAGCCAAATATGTAATAGACAAGGCCTACTCCCTGCTCAGTGAAGTGGACTCAACACCCCCTAGTCACCGCACAAGAATATATCTGACTAGTATGAATCTGAAAACCTATGTATTGATATCTCTCTGCAAGTGAATCAAGAGGGTGTAAAGCGGCATAAACACAGCAGGGAATAGCAGCCAAACCCCATTCTAAACATACATTACTTTAAAAAACCCACAAAGCAAAGACAGTGAAAGAGAGAGAAATTCTTACAAAATCCGTTCAGGGTCTCTGATGCAACCTGGATTGACCATATCTAGACCCACAGCTGGATGAGACATAAGGCTGGACACTCTTGGGGCTGAGAGGATTGGTGAGGTTGGGTGAGCAAACGCAGATACTTTAAAGTAACACTGCGGGGAACACACCCCATGGGTCTCAAATCTCCAGGTACAAGGGCAGCTTCCTACATCAAAACATGCATGGGAAACCCAGAAGATGGTATGCCATGAGATCGGGAAAGGTTTCTAAAATGCACCTCATTTCTCCTCTCCTTGTGCTCGGGTTCACCATTCTAGCTGCTTGACTAACCATCTGCCTACTTGGAGAATCAGCACCTTTAACCTCCTGATTGTACAGGTTGCAATTTGTCCTGAGGATGAACGGGAAGACGCGGAACCAACGAGAGACGAGCCCTAGTTGTTGGGACAGGCATAGGTCACTCCATTTTCCCATCAGGAAGAAGAATGAACCACAGGCTCAGCCTGCCCCCCAGAACCAAAATAGGGCCTGAAGCAATCCTGCGCTTTTGCGGCCAGCTCCCAAAAAAGCGAGGAGACAAATGGAGCTCAGGGGCACTGCAATTCACAAACGTGCAGAGTTATAAATGAGAACTCTCGTCCACAAATATATTGAGGGAAGGCAACGAAGAGGATTTGAAAGCAAGGCAGATTTGCAGGAAACAGATTTCAGGAGGTAGATTCGACTCGCCATTAAAGCACATGAAAAGCGGCAAAACGTTGACAATGATGCCCTTGGCAAAAAGGGGCGTATGCGTTTTTTCCTGAATACATTGAGGAAAAAACGCATACGCCCCTTTTGGCCAACCAAGCAAGCCGGAAGGGCAAATCAGCGCTACAAAGAAGTCTCGCTTGCCCTCCGTCAAAAGGGCCATGCTGAACAAAGTGTAAAAACCAGAAAAGCAGGACAGGCCATGGAGACATGGGAGCCTTGCTACGCTGATGGGCGGGATGTAAATTGCCAACAGGCACTCTGGAGATGAGTACGGTGTGTCCTGAAACAAGTAATAAACACAGCATTGAGAGCATAGGGCACTTCCACTCATGGGCGTATAAATCGGGAAAACTAAAAATCAACAAGACACAGGCACCCCAAACTTTACGGCTGCTCTGTTTCCAAGAACCTCCGCTTCGGTACACCTTCAATATCCCAGGAAAGAGAAAAATGGATAAAGAAATGGTGGTACTTGGCACAATGCAATATCACTCAGCCATGAAATCAATGTCATAAGGCTAGTTAGCAGCATGATGAGTGGATTTAGGTACGATGATTCTAAGTGAAATAAGTCACACAGAAAAAGGCACTTATCCTAAGATATCGCTTATAGAGGGAATGTCAAAATCGCTACACTTGAACTGAATTACAAAACAGAACAGAGGCACACCTTTAGAAGACACACTATGGCTGCTTAACCGGAAAGGTGAGGTGGGGTGATGCATAAAACAAGGGTTTGAAATTAGCTCAGACACCGCTCCATAAGCCAAATATGTAATAGACAAGGCCTACTCCCTGCTCAGTGAACTGGACTCAACACCCCCTAGTCACCACACAAGAATATATCTGACTAGTATGAATCTGAAAACCTATGTATTGATATCTCTCTGCAAGTGAATCAAGAGGGTGTAAAGCGGCATAAACACAGCAGGGAATAGCAGCCAAACCCCATTCTAAACATACATTACTTTAAAAAACCCACAAAGCAAAGACAGTGAAAGAGAGAGAAATTCTTACAAAATCCGTTCAGGGTCTCTGATGCAACCTGGATTGACCATATCTAGACCCACAGCTGGATGAGACATAAGGCTGGACACTCTTGGGGCTGAGAGGATTGGTGAGGTTGGGTGAGCAAATGCAGATACTTTAAAGTAATACCGCGGGGTACCCACCCCATGGGTCTCAAATCTCCAGGTACAAGGGAATCTTCCTACATCAAAACATGCATGGGAAACCCAGAAGATGGTATGCCATGAGATCGGGAAAGGTTTCTAAAACGCACCTCATTTCTCCTCTCCTTGTGCTCGGGTTCGCCATTCCAGCTGCTTGACTAACCATCTCCCTACTTGGAGAATCAGCACCTTTAACCTCCTGTTTCGTCCAGGTTGCAATTTGTCCTGAGGATGAACGGGAAGACGGGGAACCAACGAAAGACTAGCCCTAGGTGTTGGGACAGGCACAGGTCACTCCATTTTCCCATCAGGAAGAAGAATGAACCACAGGCTCAGCCTGCCCCCCAGAACCAAAATAGGGCCTGAAGCAATCCTGCGCTTTTGCGGCCAGCTCCCAAAAAAGCGAAGAGACAAATGGAGCTCAGGGGCACTGCAATTCACAAACGTGCAGAGTTATAAATGAGAACTCTCGTCCACAAATATATTGAGGGAAGGCAACGAAGAGGATTTGAAAGCAAGGCAGATTTGCAGGAAACAGATTTCAGGAGGTAGATTCGACTCGCCTTTAAAGCACATGAAAAGCGGCAAAAGGTTGACAATGATGCCCTTGGCCAAAAAGGGCGTATGCGTTTTTTCCTGAATATATTCAGGAAAAAACGCATACGCCCTTTTTGGCCAACCAAGCAAGCCGGAAGTGCAAATCAACGCTACAAAGAAGTCTCGCTTGCCCTCGGTCAAAAGGGCCATGCTGAACAAAGTGTAAAAACCAGAAAAGCAGGACAGGCCATGGAGACATGGGAGCCTTACTACGCTGATGGGCGGGATGTAAATTGCCAACAGGCACTCTGGAGAAGAGTACGGTGTGTCCTGAAACAAGTAATAAACACAGCGTAGAGAGCATAGGGCACTTCCACTCATGGGCGTATAAATTGGGAAAACTAAAAATCAACAAGACACAGGCACCCTAAAGTTTACGGCTGCTCTGTTTCCAAGAACCTCCGCTTCGGTACACCTTCAATATCCCAGGAAAGAGAAAAATGGATAAAGAAATGGTGGTACTTGGCACAATGGAATATCACTCAGCCATGAAATCAATGTCATAAGGCTAGTTAGCAGCATGATGAGTGGATTTAGGTACGATGATTCTAAGTGAAATAAGTCACACAGAAAAAGACACTTATCCTAAGATATCGCTTATAGAGGGAATGTCAAAATCGCTACACTTGAACTGAATTACAAAACAGAACAGAGGCACACCTTTAGAAGACACACTATGGCTGCTTAACGGGAAAGGTGAGGTGGGGTGATGCATAAAACAAGGGTTTCAAATTAGCTCAGAGACCGCTCCATAAGCCAAATATGTAATAGACAAGGCCTACTCCCTGCTCAGTGAACTGGACTCAACACACCCTAGTCACCACACAAGAATATATCTGACTAGTAAGAATCTGAAAACCTATGTATCGATATCTCTCTGCAAGTGAATCAAGAGGTTGTAAAGCGGCATCAACACAGCAGGGAAAAGCAGCCAAGCCCGATTCTAAACATACATTACTTTATAAAACCCACAAAACAAAGACAGTGAAAGAGAGAGAAATTCTTACAAAATCCGTTCAGGGTCTATGATGCAACCTGGATTGACCATATCTACACCCACAGCTGAATGAGACATAAGGCGGGACACTCTTGGGGCTGAGAGGATTGGTGAGGTTGGGTGATCAAACGCAGATACTTTAAGGTAACACTGCGGGGAACACACCCCATGGGTCTCAAATCTCCAGGTACAAGGGCATCTTCCTACATCAAAACATGCATGGGAAACCCAGAAGATGGTATGCCATGAGATCGGGAAAGGTTTCTAAAATGCACCTCATTTCTCCTCTCCTTGTGCTCGGGTTCACCATTCCAGCTGCTTGACTAACCATCTCCCTACTTGGAGAATCAGCACCTTTAACCTCCTGATTGTACAGGTTGCAATTTGTCCTGAGGATGAACGTGAAGACGGGGAACCAACGAGAGACGAGCCCTAGGTGTTGGGACAGGCATAGGTCACTCCATTTTCCCATCAGGAAGAAGAATGAACCACAGGCTCAGCCTGCCCCCAGAACCAAAATAGGGCCTGAAGCAATCCTGCGCTTTTGCGGCCAGCTCCCAAAAAAGCGAGGAGACAAATGGAGCTCAGGGGCACTGCAATTCACAAACGTGCAGAGTTATCAATGAGAACTCTCGTCCACAAATATATTGAGGGAAGGCAACGAAGAGGATTTGAAAGCAAGGCAGATTTGCAGGAAACAGATTTCAGGAGGTAGATTCGACTCGCCTTTAAAGCACATGAAAAGCGGCAAAACGTTGACAATGATGCCCTTGGCCAAAAGGGGCGTATGCGTTTTTTCCTGAATACATTCAGGAAAAAACGCATACGCCCCTTTTGGCCAACCAAGCAAGCCGGAAGGGCAAATCAGCGCTACAAAGAAGTCTCGCTTGCCCTCGGTCAAAAGGGCCATGCTGAACAAAGTGTAAAAACCAGAAAAGCAGGACAGGCCATGGAGACATGGGAGCCTTGCTACGCTGATGGGCGGGATGTAAATTGCCAACAGGCACTCTGGAGATGAGTACGGTGTGTCCTGAAACAAGTAATAAAAACAGCGTTGAGAGCATAGGGCACTTCCACTCATGGGCGTATAAATTGGGAAAACTAAAAATCAACAAGACACAGGCACCCTAAAGTTTACGGCTGCTCTGTTTCCAAGAACCTCCGCTTCGGTACACCTTCAATATCGCAGGAAAGAGAAAAATGGATAAAGAAATGGTGGTACTTGGCACAATGGAATATCACTCAGCCATGAAATCAATGTCATAAGGCTAGTTAGCAGCATGATGAGTGGATTTAGGTACGATGATTCTAAGTGAAATAAGTCACACAGAAAAAGGCACTTATCCTAAGATATCGCTTATAGAGGGAATGTCAAATTCGCTACACTTGAACTGAATTACAAAACAGAACAGAGGCACACCTTTAGAAGACACACTATGGCTGCTTAACGGGAAAGGTGAGGTGGGGTGATGCATAAAACAAGGGTTTGAAATTAGCTCAGACACCGCTCCATAAGCCAAATATGTAATAGACAAGGCCTACTCCCTGCTCAGTGAACTGACTCAACACCCCCTAGTCACCGCACAAGAATATATCTGACTAGTATGAATCTGAAAACCTATGTATTGATATCTCTCTGCAAGTGAATCAAGAGGGTGTAAAGCGGCATAAACACAGCAGGGAATAGCAGCCAAAACCCATTCTAAACATACATTACTTTAAAAAACCCACAAAGCAAAGACAGTGAAAGAGAGAGAAATTCTTACAAAATCCGTTCATGGTCTCTGATGCAACCTGGATTGACCATATCTAGACCCACAGCTGGATGAGACATAAGGCTGGACACTCTTGGGGCTGAGAGGATTGGTGAGGTTGGGTGAGCAAATGCAGATACTTTAAAGTAATACCGCGGGGTACCCACCCCATGGGTCTCAAATCTCCAGGTACAAGGGAATCTTCCTACATCAAAACATGCATGGGAAACCCAGAAGATGGTATGCCATGAGATCGGGAAAGGTTTCTAAAACGCACCTCATTTCTCCTCTCCTTGTGCTCGGGTTCGCCATTCCAGCTGCTTGACTAACCATCTCCCTACTTGGAGAATCAGCTCCTTTAACCTCCTGTTTCGTCCAGGTTGCAATTTGTCCAGAGGATGAACGGGAAGATGGGGAACCAACGAAAGACTAGCCCTAGGTGTTGGGACAGGCACAGGTCACTCCATTTTCCCATCAGGAAGAAGAATGAACCACAGGCTCAGCCTGCCCCCCAGAACCAAAATAGGGCCTGAAGCAATCCTGCGCTTTTGCGGCCAGCTCCCAAAAAAGCGAGGAGACAAATGGAGCTCAGGGGCACTGCAATTCACAAACGTGCAGAGTTATAAATGAGAACTCTCGTCCACAAATATATTGAGGGAAGGCAACGAAGAGGATTTGAAAGCAAGGCAGATTTGCAGGAAACAGATTTCAGGAGGTAGATTCGACTCGCCTTGAAAGCACATGAAAAGCGGCAAAACGTTGACAATGATGCCCTTGGCCAAAAAGGGCGTATGCGTTTTTTCCTGAATATATTCAGGAAAAAACGCATACGCCCTTTTTGGCCAACCAAGCAAGCCGGAAGTGCAAATCAACGCTACAAAGAAGTCTCGCTTGCCCTCGGTCAAAAGGGCCATGCTGAACAAAGTGTAAAAACCAGAAAAGCAGGACAGGCCATGGAGACATGGGAGCCTTACTACGCTGATGGGCGGGATGTAAATTGCCAACAGGCACTCTGGAGAAGAGTACGGTGTGTCCTGAAACAAGTAATAAACACAGCGTAGAGAGCATAGAGCACTTCCACTCATGGGTGTATAAATTGGGAAAACTAAAAATCAACAAGACACAGGCACCCTAAAGTTTACGGCTGCTCTGTTTCCAAGAACCTCCGCTTCGGTACACCTTCAATATCCCAGGAAAGAGAAAAATGGATAAAGAAATGGTGGTACTTGGCACAATGGAATATCACTCAGCCATGAAATCAATGTCATAAGGCTAGTTAGCAGCATGATGAGTGGATTTAGGTACGATGATTCTAAGTGAAATAAGTCACACAGAAAAAGAAACTTATCCTAAGATATCGCTTAGAGAGGGAATGTCAAAATCGCTACACTTGAACTGAATTACAAAACAGAACAGAGTCACACCTTTAGAAGACACACTATGGCTGCTTAACGGGAAAGGTGAGGTGGGGTGATGCATAAAACAAGGGTTTCAAATTAGCTCAGAGACCGCTCCATAAGCCAAATATGTAATAGACAAGGCCTACTCCCTGCTCAGTGAACTGGACTCAACACACCCTAGTCACCACACAAGAATATATCTGACTAGTAAGAATCTGAAAACCTATGTATCGATATCTCTCTGCAAGTGAATCAAGAGGGTGTAAAGCGGCATCAACACAGCAGGGAAAAGCAGCCAAGCCCGATTCTAAACATACATTACTTTAAAAAACCCACAAAACAAAGACAGTGAAAGAGAGAGAAATTCTTACAAAATCCGTTCAGAGTCTATGATGCAACCTGGATTGACCATATCTAGACCCACAGCTGGATGAGACAGAAGGCTGGACACTCTTGGGGCTGAGAGGATTGGTGAGGTTGGGTGAGCAAACGCAGATACTTTAAAGTAACACTGCGGGGAACACACCCCATGGGTCTCAAATCTCCAGGTACAAGGGCATCTTCCTACATCAAAACATGCATGGGAAACCCAGAAGATGGTATGCCATGAGATCGGGAAAGGTTTCTAAAATGCACCTCATTTCTCCTCTCCTTGTGCTCGGGTTCACCATTCCAGCTGCTTGACTAACCATCTCCCTACTTGGAGAATCAGCACCTTTAACCTCCTGATTGTACAGGTTGCAATTTGTCCTGAGGATGAACGTGAAGACGGGGAACCAACGAGAGACGAGCCCTAGGTGTTGGGACAGGCATAGGTCACTCCATTTTCCCATCAGGAAGAAGAATGAACAACAGGCTCATCCTGCCCCCAGAACCAAAATAGGGCCTGAAGCAATCCTGCGCTTTTGCGGCCAGCTCCCAAAAAAGCGAGGAGACAAATGGAGCTCTGGGGCACTGCAATTCACAAACATGCAGAGTTATAAATGAGAACTCTCGTCAACAAATATATTGAAGGAAGGCAACGAAGAGGATTTGAAAGCAAGGCAGATTTGCAGGAAACAGATTTCAGGAGGTAGATTCGACTCGCCTTTAAAGCACATGAAAAGCGGCAAAAGGTTGACAATGATGCCCTTGGCCAAAAAGGGCGTATGCGTTTTTTCCTGAATATATTCAGGAAAAAACGCATACGCCCTTTTTGGCCAACCAAGCAAGACGGAATGGCAAATCAGCGCTACAAAGAAGTCTCGCTTGCCCTCCGTCAAAAGGGCCATGCTGAACAAAGTGTAAAAACCAGAAAAGCAGGACAGGCCATGGAGACATGGGAGCCTTGCTACGCTGATGGGCGGGATGTAAATTGCCAACAGGCACTCTGGAGATGAGTACGGTGTGTCCTGAAACAAGTAATAAACACAGCGTTGAGAGCATAGGGCACTTCCACTCATGGGCGTATAAATTGGGAAAACTAAAAATCAACAAGACACAGGCACCCCAAACTTTACGGCTGCTCTGTTTCCAAGAACCTCCGCTTCGGTACACCTTCAATATCCCAGGAAAGAGAAAAATGGATAAAGAAATGGTGGTACTTGGCACAATGCAATATCACTCAGCCATGAAATCAATGTCATAAGGCTAGTTAGCAGCATGATGAGTGGATTTAGGTACGATGATTCTAAGTGAAATAAGTCACACAGAAAAAGGCACTTATCCTAAGATATCGCTTATAGAGGGAATGTCAAAATCGCTACACTTGAACTGAATTACAAAACAGAACAGAGGCACACCTTTAGAAGACACACTATGGCTGCTTAACCGGAAAGGTGAGGTGGGGTGATGCATAAAACAAGGGTTTGAAATTAGCTCAGACACCACTCCATAAGCCAAATATGTAATAGACAAGGCCTACTCCCTGCTCAGTGAACTGGACTCAACACCCCCTAGTCACCGCACAAGAATATATCTGACTAGTATGAATCTGAAAACCTATGAATTGATATCTCTCTGCAAGTGAATCAAGAGGGTGTAAAGCGGCATAAACACAGCAGGGAATAGCAGCCAAACCCCATTCTAAACATACATTACTTTAAAAAACCCACAAAGCAAAGACAGTGAAAGAGAGAGAAATTCTTACAAAATCCGTTCAGGGTCTCTGATGCAACCTGGATTGACCATATCTAGACCCACAGCTGGATGAGACATAAGGCTGGACACTCTTGGGGCTGAGAGGATTGGTGAGGTGGGGTGAGCAAACGCAGATACTTTAAAGTAACACTGCGGGGAACACACCCCATGGGTCTCAAATCTCCAGGTACAAGGGCAGCTTCCTACATCAAAACATGAATGGGAAACCCAGAAGATGGTATGCCATGAGATCGGGAAAGGTTTCTAAAATGCACCTCATTTCTCCTCTCCTTGTGCTCGGGTTCACCATTCCAGCTGCTTGACTAACCATCTGCCTACTTGGAGAATCAGCACCTTTAACCTCCTGATTGTACAGGTTGCAATTTGTCCTGAGGATGAACGGGAAGACGCGGAACCAACGAGAGACGAGCCCTAGTTGTTGGGACAGGCATAGGTCACTCCATTTTCCCATCAGGAAGAAGAATGAACCACAGGCTCAGCCTGCCCCCCAGAACCAAAATAGGGCCTGAAGCAATCCTGCGCTTTTGCGGCCAGCTCCCAAAAAAGCGAGGAGACAAATGGAGCTCAGGGGCACTGCCATTCACAAACGTGCAGAGTTATAAATGAGAACTCTCGTCCACAAATATATTGAGGGAAGGCAACGAAGAGGATTTGAAAGCAAGGCAGATTTGCAGGAAACAGATTTCAGGAGGTAGATTCGACTCGCCTTTAAAGCACATGAAAAGCAGCAAAACGTTGACAATGATGCCCTTGGCCAAAAAGGGCGTATGCGTTTTTTCCTGAATATATTCAGGAAAAAACGCATACGCCCTTTTTGGCCAACCAAGCAAGCCGGAAGGGCAAATCAGCGCTACAAAGAAGTCTCGCTTGCCCTCCGTCAAAAGGGCCATGCTGAACAAAGTGTAAAAACCAGAAAAGCAGGACAGGCCATGGAGACATGGGAGCCTTGCTACGCTGATGGGCGGGATATAAATTGCCAACAGGCACTCTGGAGAAGAGTACGGTGTGTCCTGAAACAAGTAATAAACACAGCGTAGAGAGCATAGGGCACTTCCACTCATGGGCGTATAAATCGGGAAAACTAAAACTCAACAAGACACAGGCACCCCAAACTTTACGGCTGCTCTGTTTCCAAGAACCTCCACTTCGGTACACCTTCAATATCCCAGGAAAGAGAAAAATGGATAAAGAAATGGTGGTACTTGGCACAATGGAATATCACTCAGCCATGAAATCAATGTCATAAGGCTAGTTAGCAGCATGATGAGTGGATTTAGGTACGATGATTCTAAGTGAAATAAGTCACACAGAAAAAGAAACTTATCCTAAGATATCGCTTATAGAGGGAATGTCAAAATCGCTACACTTGAACTGAATTACAAAACAGAACAGAGTCACACCTTTAGAAGACACACTATGGCTGCTTAACGGGAAAGGTGAGGTGGGGTGATGCATAAAACAAGGGTTTCAAATTAGCTCAGAGACCGCTCCATAAGCCAAATATGTAATAGACAAGGCCTACTCCCTGCTCAGTGAACTGGACTCAACACACCCTAGTCACCACACAAGAATATATCTGACTAGTAAGAATCTGAAAACCTATGTATCGATATCTCTCTGCAAGTGAATCAAGAGGGTGTAAAGCGGCATCAACACAGCAGGGAAAAGCAGCCAAGCCCGATTCTAAACATACATTACTTTAAAAAACCCACAAAACAAAGACAGTGAAAGAGAGAGAAATTCTTACAAAATCCGTTCAGAGTCTATGATGCAACCTGGATTGACCATATCTAGACCCACAGCTGGATGAGACAGAAGGCTGGACACTCTTGGGGCTGAGAGGATTGGTGAGGTTGGGTGAGCAAACGCAGATACTTTAAAGTAACACTGCGGGGAACACACCCCATGGGTCTCAAATCTCCAGGTACAAGGGCATCTTCCTACATCAAAACATGCATGGGAAACCCAGAAGATGGTATGCCATGAGATCGGGAAAGGTTTCTAAAATGCACCTCATTTCTCCTCTCCTTGTGCTCGGGTTCACCATTCCAGCTGCTTGACTAACCATCTCCCTACTTGGAGAATCAGCACCTTTAACCTCCTGATTGTACAGGTTGCAATTTGTCCTGAGGATGAACGTGAAGACGGGGAACCAACGAGAGACGAGCCCTAGGTGTTGGGACAGGCATAGGTCACTCCATTTTCCCATCAGGAAGAAGAATGAACAACAGGCTCATCCTGCCCCCAGAACCAAAATAGGGCCTGAAGCAATCCTGCGCTTTTGCGGCCAGCTCCCAAAAAAGCGAGGAGACAAATGGAGCTCTGGGGCACTGCAATTCACAAACATGCAGAGTTATAAATGAGAACTCTCGTCAACAAATATATTGAAGGAAGGCAACGAAGAGGATTTGAAAGCAAGGCAGATTTGCAGGAAACAGATTTCAGGAGGTAGATTCGACTCGCCTTTAAAGCACATGAAAAGCGGCAAAAGGTTGACAATGATGCCCTTGGCCAAAAAGGGCGTATGCGTTTTTTCCTGAATATATTCAGGAAAAAACGCATACGCCCTTTTTGGCCAACCAAGCAAGACGGAATGGCAAATCAGCGCTACAAAGAAGTCTCGCTTGCCCTCCGTCAAAAGGGCCATGCTGAACAAAGTGTAAAAACCAGAAAAGCAGGACAGGCCATGGAGACATGGGAGCCTTGCTACGCTGATGGGCGGGATGTAAATTGCCAACAGGCACTCTGGAGATGAGTACGGTGTGTCCTGAAACAAGTAATAAACACAGCGTTGAGAGCATAGGGCACTTCCACTCATGGGCGTATAAATTGGGAAAACTAAAAATCAACAAGACACAGGCACCCCAAACTTTACGGCTGCTCTGTTTCCAAGAACCTCCGCTTCGGTACACCTTCAATATCCCAGGAAAGAGAAAAATGGATAAAGAAATGGTGGTACTTGGCACAATGCAATATCACTCAGCCATGAAATCAATGTCATAAGGCTAGTTAGCAGCATGATGAGTGGATTTAGGTACGATGATTCTAAGTGAAATAAGTCACACAGAAAAAGGCACTTATCCTAAGATATCGCTTATAGAGGGAATGTCAAAATCGCTACACTTGAACTGAATTACAAAACAGAACAGAGGCACACCTTTAGAAGACACACTATGGCTGCTTAACCGGAAAGGTGAGGTGGGGTGATGCATAAAACAAGGGTTTGAAATTAGCTCAGACACCACTCCATAAGCCAAATATGTAATAGACAAGGCCTACTCCCTGCTCAGTGAACTGGACTCAACACCCCCTAGTCACCGCACAAGAATATATCTGACTAGTATGAATCTGAAAACCTATGAATTGATATCTCTCTGCAAGTGAATCAAGAGGGTGTAAAGCGGCATAAACACAGCAGGGAATAGCAGCCAAACCCCATTCTAAACATACATTACTTTAAAAAACCCACAAAGCAAAGACAGTGAAAGAGAGAGAAATTCTTACAAAATCCGTTCAGGGTCTCTGATGCAACCTGGATTGACCATATCTAGACCCACAGCTGGATGAGACATAAGGCTGGACACTCTTGGGGCTGAGAGGATTGGTGAGGTTGGGTGAGCAAACGCAGATACTTTAAAGTAACACTGCGGGGAACACACCCCATGGGTCTCAAATCTCCAGGTACAAGGGCAGCTTCCTACATCAAAACATGAATGGGAAACCCAGAAGATGGTATGCCATGAGATCGGGAAAGGTTTCTAAAATGCACCTCATTTCTCCTCTCCTTGTGCTCGGGTTCACCATTCCAGCTGCTTGACTAACCATCTGCCTACTTGGAGAATCAGCACCTTTAACCTCCTGATTGTACAGGTTGCAATTTGTCCTGAGGATGAACGGGAAGACGCGGAACCAACGAGAGACGAGCCCTAGTTGTTGGGACAGGCATAGGTCACTCCATTTTCCCATCAGGAAGAAGAATGAACCACAGGCTCAGCCTGCCCCCCAGAACCAAAATAGGGCCTGAAGCAATCCTGCGCTTTTGCGGCCAGCTCCCAAAAAAGCGAGGAGACAAATGGAGCTCAGGGGCACTGCCATTCACAAACGTGCAGAGTTATAAATGAGAACTCTCGTCCACAAATATATTGAGGGAAGGCAACGAAGAGGATTTGAAAGCAAGGCAGATTTGCAGGAAACAGATTTCAGGAGGTAGATTCGACTCGCCTTTAAAGCACATGAAAAGCAGCAAAACGTTGACAATGATGCCCTTGGCCAAAAAGGGCGTATGCGTTTTTTCCTGAATATATTCAGGAAAAAACGCATACGCCCTTTTTGGCCAACCAAGCAAGCCGGAAGGGCAAATCAGCGCTACAAAGAAGTCTCGCTTGCCCTCCGTCAAAAGGGCCATGCTGAACAAAGTGTAAAAACCAGAAAAGCAGGACAGGCCATGGAGACATGGGAGCCTTGCTACGCTGATGGGCGGGATATAAATTGCCAACAGGCACTCTGGAGAAGAGTACGGTGTGTCCTGAAACAAGTAATAAACACAGCGTAGAGAGCATAGGGCACTTCCACTCATGGGCGTATAAATCGGGAAAACTAAAACTCAACAAGACACAGGCACCCCAAACTTTACGGCTGCTCTGTTTCCAAGAACCTCCACTTCGGTACACCTTCAATATCCCAGGAAAGAGAAAAATGGATAAAGAAATGGTGGTACTTGGCACAATGGAATATCACTCAGCCATGAAATCAATGTCATAAGGCTAGTTAGCAGCATGATGAGTGGATTTAGGTACGATGATTCTAAGTGAAATAAGTCACACAGAAAAAGAAACTTATCCTAAGATATCGCTTATAGAGGGAATGTCAAAATCGCTACACTTGAACTGAATTACAAAACAGAACAGAGGCACACCTTTAGAAGACACACTATGGCTGCTTAACCGGAAAGGTGAGGTGGGGTGATGCATAAAACAAGGGTTTGAAATTAGCTCAGACACCGCTCCATAAGCCAAATATGTAATAGACAAGGCCTACTCTCTGCTCAGTGAACTGGACTCAACACCCCCTAGTCACCGCACAAGAATATATCTGACTAGTATGAATCTGAAAACCTATGTATTGATATCTCTCTGCAAGTGAATCAAGAGGGTGTAAAGCGGCATAAACACAGCAGGGAATAGCAGCCAAACCCCATTCTAAACATACATTACTTTAAAAAACCCACAAAGCAAAGACAGTGAAAGAGAGAGAAATTCTTACAAAATCCGTTCAGGGTCTCTGATGCAACCTGGATTGACCATATCTAGACCCACAGCTGGATGAGACATAAGGCTGGACACTCTTGGGGCTGAGAGGATTGGTGAGGTTGGGTGAGCAAACGCAGATACTTTAAAGTAATACCACGGGGTACCCACCCCATGGGTCTCAAATCTCCAGGTACAAGGGAATCTTCCTACATCAAAACATGCATGGGAAACCCAGAAGATGGTATGCCATGAGATCGGGAAAGGTTTCTAAAACGCACCTCATTTCTCCTCTCCTTGTGCTCGGGTTCGCCATTCCAGCTGCTTGACTAACCATCTCCCTACTTGGAGAATCAGCACCTTTAACCTCCTGTTTCGTCCAGGTTGCAATTTGTCCTGAGGATGAACGGGAAGACGGGAACCAACGAAAGACTAGCCCTAGGTGTTGGGACAGGCACAGGTCACTCCATTTTCCCATCAGGAAGAAGAATGAACCACAGGCTCAGCCTGCCCCCCAGAACCAAAATAGGGCCTGAAGCAATCCTGCGCTTTTGCGGCCAGCTCCCAAAAAAGCGAGGAGACAAATGGAGCTCAGGGGCACTGCAATTCACAAACGTGCAGAGTTATAAATGAGAACTCTCGTCCACAAATATATTGAGGGAAGGCAACGAAGAGGATTTGAAAGCAAGGCAGATTTGCAGGAAACAGATTTCAGGAGGTAGATTCGACTCGCCTTTAAAGCACATGAAAAGCGGCAAAACGTTGACAATGATGCCCTTGGCCAAAAAGGGCGTATGCGTTTTTTCCTGAATATATTCAGGAAAAAACGCATACGCCCTTTTTGGCCAACCAAGCAAGCCGGAAGTGCAAATCAACGCTACAAAGAAGTCTCGCTTGCCCTCGGTCAAAAGGGCCATGCTAAACAAAGTGTAAAAACCAGAAAAGCAGGATAGGCCATGGAGACATGGGAGCCTTGCTACGCTGATGGGCGGGATGTAAATTGCCAACAGGCACTCTGGAGAAGAGTACGGTGTGTCCTGAAACAAGTAATAAACACAGCGTAGAGAGCATAGGGCACTTCCACTCATGGGCGTATAAATTGGGAAAACTAAAAATCAACAAGACACAGGCACCCCAAACTTTACGGCTGCTCTGTTTCCAAGAACCTCCACATCGGTACACCTTCAATATCCCAGGAAAGAGAAAAATGGATAAACAAATGGTGGTACTTGGCACAATGGAATATCACTCAGCCATGAAATCAATGTCATAAGGCTAGTTAGCAGCATGATGAGTGGATTTAGGTACGATGATTCTAAGTGAAATAAGTCACACAGAAAAAGATACATATCCTGAGATATCGCTTATAGAGGGAATGTCAAAATCGCTACACTTGAACTGAATTACAAAACAGAACAGAGGCACACCTTTAGAAGACACACTATGGCTGCTTAACGGGAAAGGTGAGGTGGGGTGATGCATAAAACAAGGGTTTGAAATTAGCTCAGAGACCGCTCCATAAGCCAAATATTTAATAGTCAAGGCCTACTCCCTGCTCAGTGAACTGGACTCAACACACCCTAGTCACCACACAAGAATATATCTGACTAGTAAGAATCTGAAAACCTATGTATCGATAGCTCTCTGCAAGTGAATCAAGAGGGTGTAAAGCGGCATCAACACAGCAGGGAAAAGCAGCCAAGCCCGATTCTAAACATACATTACTTTAAAAAACCCACAAAGCAAAGACAGTGAAAGAGAGAGAAATTCTTACAAAATCCTTTCAGGGTCTCTGATGCAACCTGGATTGACCATATCTAGACCCACAGCTGGATGAGACATAAGGCTGGACACTCTTGGGGCTGAGAGGATTGGTGAGGTTGGGTGAGCAAATGCAGATACTTTAAAGTAATACCGCGGGGTACCCACCCCATGGGTCTCAAATCTCCAGGTACAAGGGAAACTTCCTACATCAAAACATGCATGGGAAACCCAGAAGATGGTATGCCATGAGATCGGGAAAGGTTTCTAAAACGCACCTCATTTCTCCTCTCCTTGTGCTCGGGTTCGCCATTCCAGCTGCTTGACTAACCATCTCCCTACTTGGAGAATCAGCACCTTTAACCTCCTGTTTCGTCCAGGTTGCAATTTGTCCTGAGGATGAACGGGAAGACGGGGAACCAACGAAAGACTAGCCCTAGGTGTTGGGACAGGCACAGGTCACTCCATTTTCCCATCAGGAAGAAGAATGAACCACAGGCTCAGCCTGCCCCCCAGAACCAAAATAGGGCCTGAAGCAATCCTGCGCTTTTGCGGCCAGCTCCCAAAAAAGCGAGGAGACAAATGGAGCTCAGGGGCACTGCCATTCACAAACGTGCAGAGTTATAAATGAGAACTCTCGTCCACAAATATATTGAGGGAAGGCAACGAAGAGGATTTGAAAGCAAGGCAGATTTGCAGGAAACAGATTTCAGGAGGTAGATTCGACTCGCCTTGAAAGCACATGAAAAGCGGCAAAACGTTGACAATGATGCCCTTGGCCAAAAAGGGCGTATGCGTTTTTTCCTGAATATATTCAGGAAAAAACGCATACGCCCTTTTTGGCCAACCAAGCAAGCCGGAAGTGCAAATCAACGCTACAAAGAAGTCTCGCTTGCCCTCGGTCAAAAGGGCCATGCTGAACAAAGTGTAAAAACCAGAAAAGCAGGACAGGCCATGGAGACATGGCAGCCTTACTACGCTGATGGGCGGGATGTAAATTGCCAACAGGCACTCTGGAGAAGAGTACGGTGTGTCCTGAAACAAGTAATAAACACAGCGTTGAGAGCATAGGGCACTTCCACTCATGGGCGTATAAATTGGGAAAACTAAAAATCAACAAGACACAGGCACCCCAAACTTTACGGCTGCTCTGTTTCCAAGAACCTCCACATCGGTACACCTTCAATATCCCAGGAAAGAGAAAAATGGATAAACAAATGGTGGTACTTGGCACAATGGAATATCACTCAGCCATGAAATCAATGTCATAAGGCTAGTTAGCAGCATGATGAGTGGATTTAGGTACGATGATTCTAAGTGAAATAAGTCACACAGAAAAAGACACTTATCCTAAGATATCGCTTATAGAGGGAATGTCAAAATCGCTACACTTGAACTGAATTACAAAACAGAACAGAGGCACACCTTTAGAAGACACACTATGGCTGCTTAACCGGAAAGGTGAGGTGGGGTGATGCATAAAACAAGGGTTTGAAATTAGCTCAGACACCACTCCATAAGCCAAATATGTAATAGACAAGGCCTACTCCCTGCTCAGTGAACTGGACTCAACACACCCTAGTCACCGCACAAGAATATATCTGACTAGTATGAATCTGAAAACCTATGTATTGATATCTCTCTGCAAGTGAATCAAGAGGGTGTAAAGCGGCATAAACACAGCAGGGAAAAGCAGCCAAACCCCATTCTAAACATACAATACTTTAAAAAACCCACAAAGCAAAGACAGTGAAAGAGAGAGAAATTCTTACAAAATCCGTTCAGGGTCTCTGATGCAACCTGGATTGACCATATCTAGACCCACAGCTGGATGAGACATAAGGCTGGACACTCTTGGGGCTGAGAGGATTGGTGAGGTTGGGTGAGCAAATGCAGATACTTTAAAGTAATACCGCGGGGTACCCACCCCATGGGTCTCAAATCTCCAGTTACAAGGGCATCTTCCTACATCAAAACATGCATGGGAAACCCAGAAGATGGTATGCCATGAGATCGGGAAAGGTTTCTAAAACGCACCTCATTTCTCCTCTCCTTGTGCTCGGGTTCGCCATTCCAGCTGCTTGACTAACCATCTCCCTACTTGGAGAATCAGCACCTTTAACCTCCTGTTTCGTCCAGGTTGCAATTTGTCCTGAGGATGAACGGGAAGACGGGAACCAACGAAAGACTAGCCCTAGGTGTTGGGACAGGCACAGGTCACTCCATTTTCCCATCAGGAAGAAGAATGAACCACAGGCTCAGCCTGCCCCCCAGAACCAAAATAGGGCCTGAAGCAATCCTGCGCTTTTGCGGCCAGCTCCCAAAAAAGCGAGGAGACAAATGGAGCTCAGGGGCACTGCAATTCACAAACGTGCAGAGTTATCAATGAGAACTCTCGTCCACAAATATATGGAGGGAAGGCAACGAAGAGGATTTGAAAGCAAGGCAGATTTGCAGGAAACAGATTTCAGGAGGTAGATTCGACTCGCCTTTAAAGCACATGAAAAGCGGCAAAACGTTGACAATGATGCCCTTGGCCAAAAAGGGCGTATGCGTTTTTTCCTGAATATATTCAGGAAAAAACGCATACGCCCTTTTTGGCCAACCAAGCAAGCCGGAAGTGCAAATCAACGCTACAAAGAAGTCTCGCTTGCCCTCGGTCAAAAGGGCCATGCTAAACAAAGTGTAAAAACCAGAAAAGCAGGATAGGCCATGGAGACATGGGAGCCTTGCTACGCTGATGGGCGGGATGTAAATTGCCAACAGGCACTCTGGAGAAGAGTACGGTGTGTCCTGAAACAAGTAATAAACACAGCGTAGAGAGCATAGGGCACTTCCACTCATGGGCGTATAAATTGGAAAAACTAAAACTCAACAAGACACAGGCACCCCAAACTTTACGGCTGCTCTGTTTCCAAGAACCTCCACATCGGTACACCTTCAATATCCCAGGAAAGAGAAAAATGGATAAACAAATGGTGGTACTTGGCACAATGGAATATCACTCAGCCATGAAATCAATGTCATAAGGCTAGTTAGCAGCATGATGAGTGGATTTAGGTACGATGATTCTAAGTGAAATAAGTCACACAGAAAAAGATACATATCCTGAGATATCGCTTATAGAGGGAATGTCAAAATCGCTACACTTGAACTGAATTACAAAACAGAACAGAGGCACACCTTTAGAAGACACACTATGGCTGCTTAACGGGAAAGGTGAGGTGGGGTGATGCATAAAACAAGGGTTTGAAATTAGCTCAGAGACCGCTCCATAAGCCAAATATTTAATAGTCAAGGCCTACTCCCTGCTCAGTGAACTGGACTCAACACACCCTAGTCACCACACAAGAATATATCTGACTAGTAAGAATCTGAAAACCTATGTATCGATAGCTCTCTGCAAGTGAATCAAGAGGGTGTAAAGCGGCATCAACACAGCAGGGAAAAGCAGCCAAGCCCGATTCTAAACATACATTACTTTAAAAAACCCACAAAGCAAAGACAGTGAAAGAGAGAGAAATTCTTACAAAATCCTTTCAGGGTCTCTGATGCAACCTGGATTGACCATATCTAGACCCACAGCTGGATGAGACATAAGGCTGGACACTCTTGGGGCTGAGAGGATTGGTGAGGTTGGGTGAGCAAATGCAGATACTTTAAAGTAATACCGCGGGGTACCCACCCCATGGGTCTCAAATCTCCAGGTACAAGGGAAACTTCCTACATCAAAACATGCATGGGAAACCCAGAAGATGGTATGCCATGAGATCGGGAAAGGTTTCTAAAACGCACCTCATTTCTCCTCTCCTTGTGCTCGGGTTCGCCATTCCAGCTGCTTGACTAACCATCTCCCTACTTGGAGAATCAGCACCTTTAACCTCCTGTTTCGTCCAGGTTGCAATTTGTCCTGAGGATGAACGGGAAGACGGGGAACCAACGAAAGACTAGCCCTAGGTGTTGGGACAGGCACAGGTCACTCCATTTTCCCATCAGGAAGAAGAATGAACCACAGGCTCAGCCTGCCCCCCAGAACCAAAATAGGGCCTGAAGCAATCCTGCGCTTTTGCGGCCAGCTCCCAAAAAAGCGAGGAGACAAATGGAGCTCAGGGGCACTGCCATTCACAAACGTGCAGAGTTATAAATGAGAACTCTCGTCCACAAATATATTGAGGGAAGGCAACGAAGAGGATTTGAAAGCAAGGCAGATTTGCAGGAAACAGATTTCAGGAGGTAGATTCGACTCGCCTTGAAAGCACATGAAAAGCGGCAAAACGTTGACAATGATGCCCTTGGCCAAAAAGGGCGTATGCGTTTTTTCCTGAATATATTCAGGAAAAAACGCATACGCCCTTTTTGGCCTACCAAGCAAGCCGGAAGTGCAAATCAACGCTACAAAGAAGTCTCGCTTGCCCTCGGTCAAAAGGGCCATGCTGAACAAAGTGTAAAAACCAGAAAAGCAGGACAGGCCATGGAGACATGGCAGCCTTACTACGCTGATGGGCGGGATGTAAATTGCCAACAGGCACTCTGGAGATGAGTACGGTGTGTCCTGAAACAAGTAATAAACACAGCGTTGAGAGCATAGGGCACTTCCACTCATGGGCGTATAAATTGGGAAAACTAAAAATCAACAAGACACAGGCACCCCAAACTTTACGGCTGCTCTGTTTCCAAGAACCTCCACATCGGTACACCTTCAATATCCCAGGAAAGAGAAAAATGGATAAACAAATGGTGGTACTTGGCACAATGGAATATCACTCAGCCATGAAATCAATGTCATAAGGCTAGTTAGCAGCATGATGAGTGGATTTAGGTACGATGATTCTAAGTGAAATAAGTCACACAGAAAAAGACACTTATCCTAAGATATCGCTTATAGAGGGAATGTCAAAATCGCTACACTTGAACTGAAT